>NW_020620714.1:10517152-10584263 GCF_003573695.1 Papaver somniferum | reverse complement strand
TCCAAAAAAAAAAAAAAAAACTACCAAAATCATAAGTAGGAATTACCATTAGGTACTGTACAAATCACAATTGATTAGACATTTTGACTGCCCAAAGAACTTACTATAAACATCACAAAATTGAACAAAAGATTATTATTATCAGAAAAAAGATTATTACTATATGCAAATCTCAAAGCATAAACACCCAAATACAACTGTGAGGTAAGATTCTTACTGAACCAGGAGTAAAAGCAGCAACATAACTATCAGATAGGGTCATTCTGCCTCGCATATAAGGATCACAAGATAAGTAAAGATTCTTCAACAAAACAGAATTTGATCCTTCAGGAACTTTCAATTTAATGGTAGCTGATGTACTTAGTATCATATCTGTTTCTTTTGGAAACCCAGAAATGTAATCTCTAAATAAAATTTGATTGTTACCAACTTCATCTCCATTTGCCATTTTTTCTCTTTCTCTAAAAGTGAGCCGTGTAATGGGTTTATGAAATCTGATTGCAAGTTTGTAGGTTTCACTACTCTCTTCAACTAATTGCAAATTGTTACGTTCTGGAGTTCTCTGTGGTTTATGAATTTTCCGTAAATAAGTGTAATGACAATGAGTCAAATGACTTCTTTTTAGCTGTTTAATCAAATTTCAGGAAAACAAAACCACTATTTGGTTAAAGGAAGATCCCTACCAGATTGGAATTAACTATTAGGATGGTTTTGTCCTGTGGGCACTCATTATAAAGGAGTGTCCACCTGGGAAGCACTGACGCTTTAATAATTCAGATATCATAATTAAACTATCTATCTAACCAAAATGAAAAACATGTACAGGAAATGCATATACTCATTTACGTATTATTTGACAAAAATTTTGGTGGCATGTGCAATGACGTCAAGCGGTACAAAAAGGTGCTAGAATCAAATGGAAAAGAAACCTTACACACCTTTTGTTAGAGAGGTTCATCGCATATCGAAGATCAACACTGGCTATTTTGGGTGCTGCATCATAGCTTAGCTTCGCAATCTGCACTAGCTTAGCTCCCCAACCTGCAGTCGAAAAGTTTGACCACATTGGAACAGTGGATACTCCAGTTAGGTAGTTAAGATCAGGAATTTGTAAAATACCAATTAGCCGCATAAGAACATGCTTTGTGGAATCGCAAACACACTTCAACATGAGCTGATATTTTGTGCATCCATTTGACGAGTGTGTGTTACCTGAAGCAGACTGGACAAAAGAGCATATCACACTTAAATTGAAACAACAAATTAATTACTTAAAAGATTAATACTTTTAATTTGTGATGGTGGAGCAGAAACCAAATGATTTATGTCATTTGGTACCTGCAATTTGAATGAAACTGGGCTGTCAAATTAAAGAGATAAAATGATGTTTCCCGAGGGAATAAGCGTCAGTGAAGCTATTGGTCATTTGAACAAACACATCAACGGCGCAAAATCAAGAAAATGGTTTGGACTAGTACGGTGAACTCTACTAATCAAAATTCCGACAAGATAAATGCATTACCTTTCCAAAAAGCTCGTGCTCTTCTTTACATCCAAAAGCATCATCCATTCTCCCACTTTTTCTTCTCCGGGTCTGTGGATTTGACGGTAAAAGCAATTTTCGTGAAGTTTTATTCTTGGGGGTTTGGCCGCTGAATGTGGTAACGTGTCATTATAGCAGCCTCCAGTTTGTAGCGCATCGGTACATTCTTTTGTCTTCTCTATGTACACCGTGCTTTTTCGGATTTACATTGAGCAACTCCAATGGGACTGGCAAATGTTAGGCATTTTGTCTATCCATGTGGACGGGTAAACGTGATTTCTCACCGTGGTCAATCCGAAAATTTAACTAGCGGATCCACTATATTGTATAAACAAATTTTTCGTTCAAGTAGTGGAACCCGTTTTTATATTAAAAAATATTGAGAACGTTGGTGGTTGGTCCACAAAATCTGACCCAGCTTAATCTATAATCCAGCGGTAAAAATAAAATAACCGGAGGTCCAAAAAAGTTAAAATTACTTCACGATCCTCACCAATCACGTGCGGATCTATATTTATGTCATTCTTCTTCTTTATCTTTTCAGACGAAAACTTTCTTGTTTTCATTTACGTTTTAGAGAAAAACTTCGTTCTTCAATCTTCTTCAATAAACCCTAACTCCATTTCAGTAAGCATCTCTAAAATGCATGCTTAATCATCTCTGAAAATCGATCATTATCAGCAACTGTAACCCTAACTCGATTTCAGTAACCACCAGATCCCTTTTCTTGTTGTCGATAAATCATTCCATTAATCAAAAATAGGAAAATCATCAACAAAAATCGAAATCAAAATAGAAAATTAAAACCGAGACTCAAAAACAAGCCTAAAAGCATCAAAATCGTAGATTTGAAACTGATTTTTATAAAAATCTAATGGATAGTCAACCAACAACAAAGAAGAAGAAACCTGCGGTTTCTTCCAAGGAAAAGGTACGATTTCTACTTCATACTTCTATTTTTGCTGATCTTTTATACCAAATTTCTTATTTTTGGTACCAATATGTATAAAATATGATCTGTTTTGGATATATTTAGGATTTTCAATTTGTGATATGATTCTAGAATACATATTAATACGTGCTTAAGGAAAGAGTGGTTCGTTGAAGCAGTACAATATGTAATTTATGAACCTCTACTTTATAATCCTACAATACATATCAATAGTATTTAGAGAAATACTGATTCATTGATGCAGTACATGTCATTATGTACTTAGAAAAACGTGATTCATTCATGCACTGCATAAGAATATGTACTGAATACCCATCATAAATAACTTGTAGTTTGAATAAGCACCACTACATATCAATTTGCAGTGTTAGATACTTACATTATTGCTATTTTATGTTTTTTTCTGATGCTCCTTGATTATGCAGGAAGATGAAGTTTCCCGTACTGGCATGTTGCTTGACACCATGGTTGATTCCACAAAGGAAAGCGAATAATGTTGTAAAGACTGTTTTCATGAAGAGTGTACGAGAAGTTAAGAAGCCAGTGACTCATGCAAATCCAGCAAAGAAGAAAATTTTCTACTTTCAGTAGTGGTGGTAGGTTTTCCCCATTATACACAGAAAAAAAAGAAGTCGAAGAAGTCTAAAGTTGATGAATAAGATATGGATATGTAACTTACTTTGTACTGAAAGAATATGTAGATTTGGCAGTACATTTTAGTTATTGAAATTTCCTTTTAGTTATTGCACTGATAAAGAGTTGTTTCCTTGAAGCGAATGTGGTTATATTTATATAATTTTGATGATTCTTACTATCATTATCATGTTTGTGTTCATTTATTCGAGTTCTACGAAAAGACAGTACTTATTATAACAGTAGAAATGGATATGTAGTTTGCGTTCCATATGTATTGATATGTACATATGTACCACAACCACAGGTTCATATTCTATTGATATATACTCTCAGTACATATTGATATGTACTAGTCAGTTCATATGTACCACAACCCCACATATTCATACTCAGACAATACATATTCATATGTTTTTATAAAGTAAGCAATCTAAGAATTACATCATCATCTAGTTCTCACTATGTTACTCAGAACATATATTGATTTAGAGAATAAAGGGTACATAGATTATTGTACTGTAAAAAAGAAAGTAAAAAAGTGCGACAATTTTTAAAGACAAACTGGTTATGAAAGGTACTAAAAAAAAACTGTACTGAAATTAATTCTCGTTGGTGACAACGAATGACATTCCATATAGCCTTGTTGTGATGAGCTTGCAAACCACATTTTGAATATGTAATCGGATTTTTGCTATTCTCTCATGCATTTTTGTTGCGATTCTTCTTTTTTCTTCCGATGGAGCCCTAATTAAAGTTGGTGGTAGAATAGGTATACTCATCATACTTGCGGTAAATTCAAAAATATAAAATAAAATAAGAAATCACCAATACATATCAATATGTACATGGTATATGGTTGTGTTATTTTTGTGTTGATGTATCCTACACTACATATTAACATGTACTGCTAAAAAAACTAGTTTATGGTTGATATGTACTGCTTAAACCTATTGAGATGTATTGATCCTACAATACATGTCAATATGTACTCTATAGTATATAACAATGAGTACCACTTAAACTACCTTATGTATGATATGTACTGCTTAAACACGAAAAACAGCTGCACAACTCTTGATGTTAGATTGAGTTAGGGTTTTTACTTTTTAAGTGTGTGCGTGTTAGTAATCAGAAGATGGATCTTTTTTTAAATTCGAAGTTGAATAAATGAAGAAATTGAGATATTAGGGTTTGAGTAGAGAAGAAATTGAGTGGAAATGGGAACTAGGGTTTGTATCAGAATCCGAAATTGAAGAAAGGGTTCTGGTTGATTGAAGAGATGAATTGATTTTGTGATGGGTATTAGGTTGATTCAAGAATTAGGGTTGATGTTTCTGGGAGTTGACTGATAATGGCGATATAATGGTGGAGTTGGTGCTGAAGTGAATCAAGCACAGAGAAAGGAAGATTTGATCTGGGTTTAGAATGTTGAGTTGGGTACTTACCCAATTTGATTTTACATGGTTCAAATACTCTCTAATTTTTGTTAATGAAAAATCCTTGTGATTTTTATTGCAGATTGTTTGATGCTCTCTATTTTTACTTTTTTATTTGTAATCTATACAATCTATTGCATGTAAAGTGAGTTTCTCCACACAACCTGCTTGTGTTAATTCCTCAAACAGAATTGGGTGTTGTGTGATGTTGGTATTACTCAATTTCTACTTTCAGTGTCACTGATTTATGTTGTGCATCAAATATTGAAGGTAAAAACCCGGTACCAGTCTTGTACCGGACCGGTCTTACAGTTACATGTACAACTCCAAGTACAACACCTCAAAATGAGGTACCGGTCAACTCCAGGTACAAGGACCAGGTTCATAAGAAACCCGGACCGTACCGACCCATGTGCACCCTTAAATATGTTCTGTGTGAAACCATAGTACATATGGATACCCTATATCATGAAGTTTACTAATGCTTTTACTAACATAAGAACAACAATCAATTTTCTCACTTTACATGTTAACGAAAACTGAAAGTTAATTGATCTTCATGAGCAGCAGAAACAATACATCTTTAGATCCAATGAAATTAATTCGAAACACTAGTAATTCTATTTAAAATACTTCATCATCAAAAAATCTCCAGAAATCTAATTTATCAACATAAACTAACCGATCCATCAAAAAAAGTTTAAAATTAACCACATCTAAATCAAAATTATACACGGATCGAAGATAACCTAAAGTCAAATCAAAAAAAATAAAGTTCAATCACCTACCATAGAGCGACCAAAAAGATAAACTTTGAAAAGCATAAAAATGATTTCTCCTTTTTAAACAACACTAAAAGATGTTTAAGATCAAGATTAGAAGAATAAAAACTTGGGAATGAATCGCCAGAGCTGCTTTGATGTACGAAACTGATACGAATAAATGAAGTTCCCTATAAGATTGCCTCAGATATTGTTTCTATAATAGGGATGTTTTGGGCATTTGCGAAAAAATATAATAAGTCCCGCATGTGTGCTGGTTAGAGAGTAAAAGATCTGGTCCAAAAACATGTTTTTGGACCAGCGATTAGAACTTTTTTGATGGTGGACTAGGCATTAAATGGATCTTCAGAATAGGATTAACTAGTAATTCCTATAAAAATATTTGTTCAACTCAACCTGAGAGGACGATGGATAAACCATTGTATTTGGGGGTTTTTCCATCCGTTTTAGTGATTTACCAGTCCCACTGAAAGTGTATAACAGGAAAATTGGTTGGTTTGTCATGTCCATTGGAATTGCTCTTACGCGGAGTAGAAACTGAGATATAACCCTGTTAAAAAGTTAAAAAATGTTCTCCAAGAAATCATTCTAAAATTGTGCTTCCAAACTATTTTTGGGTTTTCGACTTAATGAATTTTGAAAAGTAAGTTCTACGATAGTATTTTTACACCCTCGAAAACCCTTATAGAGCAATACTTATTGGAAAAAAAATAATGAAAAACGAGTCTTGGAGCTTTTATTAAAATAAATAAAATAACTTCTATGGGGTTTGAGCTCTGGACCTATTAGTCACTTATAAGTTTTAGTTTTTTACGTTGATTTCATTTGTGAATAAATTTTTTTTAAGTCCCACATTGGCTAGTTCCCACTTCATAAGAGATTATCAAAATAGGGTTTCACAACCTTAGTTCCGCATCGAAAAAAGTCTTTCTCTAGTATTTTTTAGAAAGACCTAAAAAAAATAATGGTTTCAATATTTTTATTAAGCTTTTGAGATTTTCCTTAAGGTTTTTTCTAGAGTTGCCAAACTCAAATTGAACAACTCTAGAGGGCTATATGATGAGTGCCAAATATTGTATATATTTATCCCTTTTTTTTGGCAATTTAACTCATCTTTTATGCATTAATTCTACATTTTACCCCATATTCTGTATTTTCATTGTTTTCAAGAATAAATATTTTTATTAATTAATTTTGCATTTTTAGGTAGTAAATAAAGTTCGGATGAGTCGCGGAGCGAAAAGAGCAGAAAAGTAGTGAAAAGCCGGGAGAAATTACGCAAGGAAGCCGCGAAGAATGGTGCGCACAACCTCATTTTCTACACACAAAAGCGCCTCCGTTCTCAGCCATCAGATCATCTCTCAGAAGCATCCGACGGTCGCTCCTTCATAGAGCATCAAAATCTGAAGTCTATGCCGAGCACCACAGCGCTGAAATTCCAAGCCTTCAGATTAGATGGTAGTTGAATCCAACGGTCGCTCCCTTGCTGTTCATCAACGTTTGATATCTCCGCCTTACACTACAGTACCTAACCCCATCAAGTACCGTTCATTTTGTTGTATCATATAATCCAACGGTCGATCATCGCTTGCCTCCGCATCACCGTCCGATCTACCTACCAGCTTCGCATCCAATGACTCAGCGTCGCAGAACATCAAATTGGATGAAGCCGCCTCACACCTTAGCGACCGAACCCATCCACCTAACCAAACACCCTTCTCTCCCAAACCATCGAACCCTTTCTTCCCCTCCCTTCTCTGCACAGCGACGCTGTCGCCATCACCACCACCTGCTCCGCCACCAACTCCTTCTCAATCACCACAACCACCACCATCTCTTCTCAAATCATCATACACACTCGACCCATCACCTATATCACGTTCTAATCTCTATCAAACAACTAATTTTGCCTATTCTCTCACCACTGAACCCTAAGAGTGAGTTGGTGAAATTAGTTGATGATATAGATCAATTGGAGGTATGGGAAGCAAGAGAAGATGACAAGGAAGATTGGGTCGAAGCTATTGAGTGCTATCAGTGATTAGGTAAAACCTAATTTCAATTTTCACCAAACCCTAATTTCACTGTTTTGGGGTTTTTGATTGTTTGTATAAATAGATGATATGGGTATATGTTAGAACTCATGCTTGGACTAGCCTGCATCCAGAACTTTCAAGTTCTGTTAATTTTCATGTTTCAGTTAAATGTGCTAGTAGTTGCTGTGTTTTGTTAATTTCTTGCTTAGTTCTGTTAAATGTTAAAATTGTTAATTTTCAGTTTCAGCTCAATTTCCATGTTTGTTTGTTTAATGCTGTGTTTGTTTGTTTGTTTATGTTAAAATTTTAATGTTAATGTTAAAATGTTAATGTTTGTTTCACTGCATATGTTAAATGTGTATGTTCAATTTCTTGTTTTCAGTCCCTGTTAGTGTTGCTCACTGCCATGTAATGTCTGTGTAATGTCATGTTTAATTTGCTGTCACATTTGATGGAATGCTAGGCTAGATTTCTTAGAAGCTTTGTGCTGATTGTGTAATGGAAGAAATCAGTGCTTAAAGCAAGCTGATGTTCTTGCCATTCCCTGTGTATGCTTAGGTTGCACTTTGATTGAGCATTGGGAGAAACTAGTGCTCATAGCAAGCTAGTTTTCTTCCTATTCTATTTGTTTGCCTGTTTTCTGCCTAGCCTTGCTTCATTTCAGTTTCTTCACCATCATCCTTGCCCTTGGCTTTAGGCCTTGGTTCATCTTATTTTGTTTTGCTTTTGTGCATTTTGTTTTGTTTTTGCTGTTTAGTTTTTCCATTGCTTTTGCCTTGTTGTTTCTTCCCTGCCCTGCAACTCTGTTGCTTCTCTGGTTTGCTTCCAGTTTGGCCTAGAGCCACTGTTTACCACTCCTTGTGCTGCTGTGCACTGCTTGTGCAGCTGCTGCTGTTTTGCATTGTCTGCTACCACTGCTGCATTGCTACTTCTTTTTCTTGGCCTTGCTGTGCAGCTCTTTCTCCTGCAGCTGCTGTTGCTGTTGCCCTCCCTGTGCTGCCTCTGCCAAGCTGCTGCTGCTGCCTTTCTGCAGCTGTTGCTACCACCCCACTTCTGCAGCTGTTGTCTGCTGCAGCTCCATTGCTGCTTCCTCACCAAGCCCACAGTTCACTAAGCCACAGACCCTCAAGTCCAGCCCCAGTCCACAGTTACTAAGCCCAAGTTCAATTCAGTGAAGCCCAAAGGCCTAGTTCATTAGCCAAGCCCAATACATTTCATTCCAGAAGGCCCAAAGCCAAATTACAGTGAAAGATCACTTCACTGTTAGGGTGAAATTGAGCCCAAAGCTCAATCAAAGGCCCAAAGCCCATTTGCACTTCAAAGACTAACTGAGCCCAAACTCAGTTCATTTTATTGAAACAAACCCATTAAGCCCAATTGAAGCCAAAAAGGCTTCATAGCCCAATAGCAATTTAGGAACCCAATTAGCTAGAACACTCCAAAACACACCCGATCTCTGTGGATCGACCCGTACTTGCACGAGCTACAACTGACGACCGTGCACTTGCGGTATTACTGTAGGCCCCCGTTTTCATTGCGCATAATTTCTATACTCTTTTAGAAGCCTACCAAGTTTTTGGCGCCGTTGCCGGGGACTACCAAGTTTTTGGCGCCGTTGCCGGGGACCACCACTATATCACTACTTTTAAGTGTAGATGGACGCTAATGTCTTGAAGACAACATTGTCCCACTCTGTTTTTTCAATTTTTTTCATGTTGATAAGATTTGTGGAGCTCATCCATTTCATCAAATCACTTTCATTACAAATGAGCTAAATATCAATAACTTTTGTTCATTTAATTTTCTCTCATTTTTTATTATTACTTCCAACAATCTTAATTAAGATATTATAATACGTAATAAAGTGAATGATGGATTTGTGAATCGTTTATGTTTATACTATAATGGAAATCTAAGGATGTTAGTTATGGAGAAAAATAAAATTGAGTTTTTTTGTCAGATGTAGATTTTCGAGTGAATTTCTTAGCTTAGGAGGAATTTTGGTGAGTCCTTTTAACCGAATTTGGTAGGCATCTTAATAGTAACCCACGTCAAATTTTAGAATTTTTAGAGTTGTAAGATTTTTTTTTAGATATTTTACGAAACTAATAAACATTTAACAATTCTAACGGGCGGAAAAGTGGTATTGACTAAATTATTTTTTCTGGAGTAACCATTTTTCTTTAAATGATGATTCAAATGTACTTTGGATTTCCAAAACACATATTTAATTTTATGATTCGGAATTGTAATTTGTGATACACCCTCCGTACCTATTATATAGGCGGAATTTTCATTTTTTCTTGTACCATTATATAGGCGGAGTCCAAATTTCCAAAATGATTTTTTACTTATACTACCCTTATTTATTTGCTTGGGAGTCATCACAATTGATTGTGTGTCTCTAACATTGGGAATATAATTAAGGGTAAAACAGAAAAAAGCATAAAAATTTATAAAATCAAAAAAGTTTCTTAATCTAAGAGATTTTGACTATTCCGCGTATATATGTGGTACGGAGGGAGTATACATTATTTGCAATAACGTTGCACATGTTTTTACAGGTTATTAATAACCGTGTCAAAGCTCTAGATTAGTGTGAGTTCTTAGAACCATTTGTAATGCTACTTTGTCACTTTGAATATAACATGAGAAATTGGTACTAACGAGTACATTTATCCATAACATACTTGAGATTCTATTTTTGTTGAAATATAACACTCACGAAAAAAATTAGAGCAAGTAAAAAAAATCGAGTATTGCATCACATCGCTAATGAATAATGAGATATTGAACCAGTTGTGTATCAATTATGCATTGTGTTACAAATCATTTTGATAATATGTGTTCTGTGTAATATCAATTTCCGTGAATCACATATTAGTTAATTAATGTATATGAGCAATTTTATAGTGATCTCCAAATTATTTGAATACTTATGCCTTCGATTGAAAATATGACACTAGTATGCGACAATTATATGGATAGTGAGGTACAAAGTATCTTTCATTAACTAGTGCAACAAGAATGCTACGTGGTGAAATGTGCTTGAATTGATATGTAAATACACAAAATTATGTGACCGTTTTTATTACCATTGTGCTAGTCTAATGTGAAGAGAGACTTAATTAACTTGATAACTATATTATGGTAATAAACATATTGATAATATGAGCACTTTAAAATTTAATATATACCTATGTCGAATAAGAGAACCATGACTACAGTATTGACGCTATCTGATGCTTCTATCGGTATAATGTGTATCATAGTCACCTAATCAAGAAACATTATCAGACAGGTCCCTTACCTATCAAGACACTTACTATGTCTTTAGTTAACAATATCATGTTTGGCAACTGGATGTGTTACCACTTTCTTTTTATATCTACGTTTCGTATATCATGGTCTCTACACAAACATGGTTTCAGCTGGCATGCTCTCGTTCATAATCAACTTTGTAACCATAGAATGAAGTTTTTACTATTATACTGTCGGTGCTCTTGTGCTTTGCGAATTATCAGACTCGTCGTCCCATAATATTGATCTTCAAAAGAAATTGCGCCAAGACGAGGGACAGGCTACAACCTCGCTTGCCGCTTCATATGTAGGCTCTTCGTTGCTAAAAATGGCAAGATTTTTTTTTTTGATAACAGAAAAGTAAAACCACACAGACTAAACGACTCTAACTATTTTAGGGTAAGAAACACCCTGAACATCATTAACAAGTTTATTAACTATAACTTCTGGAGGATTATCGAACCAGACACCTTCCAAAAGCCTCTCAGACGCCTTCTTCCACAAAGTGTCAGCCACAAAATTTTCCTCTCTATAGTGTTGTTGAAAGATAATATCTTCAAATTTCAACTTTGTTTCTTCAATATCATGCATTGAACTCTTGAGATGCCACGTGATAAAGACCTGAAATAAAAAATGGCAAGAATTTCAACACGCACTATTGGTCCAATTACACATGCAAATTTCAAATTTGCAACAAAATATTTCATGACTAGATTTCCAATAGAATAAGTTATGAACAAAATTTGAATGATTCTATTGTTGAAGATAAAAACAATTCGTTTTCAACCGCTAAAGTAATCTAACTTTTGTTGTAGTAAGGTATTAACTGAATAGTTATGATTTTATATAACAATATATATGGTATGTGTGGTATCACATAAACATTATCAAGTATTTTCAGTCTGAACATAAATTTTCCATTTAAAATAAAAATATCTACCGTAACAAAAAAGGATGTAAAAAACCTTCTTGTTAAAAATAATTGCATTGTTATTAACTTAACTGGTTCAAAACTTACCAGAAAATTCATATAATTGGAATTGCATACATATATAAACATCTATATATAACTAGGGTAGGGGCACAAACAACAAATGCGTGACCGACTAGTTATTTCCACATGATGCGACAATGAACAATGTAAAAGCGGAAGTCAGTATAATTCTTTCTTCTCTTGCATTACAATAGGTGTTTAACTAATTACTCTAAAAATGATTAGCTCTGATAATACTTCTAAAAACAATATAAAAGTTACAAATGATAGATAAGTTAGTTGAATATCGTTTATCCTGTACAAGGATGATGGCGTCCAAACAACCCTAATGAACTCTGATTTCTCAAGAGAAAAAACATCCTTTTGATTCACATGTCTTTGCTCCATTATTATTCATGCAAGGGATAGCCTAGAAGATCTGAATGGTCAGAGTCGTCAGACACATCTTTAGGCCAGAAATGCTACATGTCCCCTACTATCATCCCTCATTTTTGTCCATAATAAAATGGCATCCATCTAAACACCTTATCTTGGAATGACATGTTGGGGTTTTCTTCTGTCAAGATGGTTCTGAAAATATACGTAACGTAACTTGAGGTGTTTCCTAAGTTATCTGGTTGCAAGTTTTGGTTTCCTAGTTAAGGCACATGCCTATTATTAGAAGTTCTCTAAGACTTGGGGAGAAAGGATGTATTTACTATATAAGGGAACTTAAACTGTGAGTAGAAATCATCCTCTTAGAAATCCTCTTGACAAGGGGTGAGGTTCACAACTATTGTGTCCTACAATGGTTGGTGATTGACAAAATCTAGGTGAAAAGAGTGACTTTTAGAAAGAGTGGGTATAAGAGAAATCTCGGATTTATAGGGTTCCTATGGGAGAATCTAGAATTCATGATGTTCTTTTCTAAAGTAGAATCAACCACGACGGTGGAGTTTTATGGAATAAGAAGAACAAACAAACAGGTAAACTTTTCGTAATATGTCTTGTTGTTTCTAAGTCGTTTATCACTAGTTGGTTATATAACTAGTTGATCATATGAAGTGTGTCGATGTAATAACTTGTTATGATAATGAAAGCTTCTCGGTGCGTTTTTGGTCGTGGCATACAAATCTTTGTGTCGTGTGTGATTATCTATTATCTATACTTTATATTCATGCTAGTATTGTAAATCATGCTGATTTAAATATGTAAGTAAAGGATTTGAGTTAAGTTATCTAAAGTAGGATGTTTTTACTTCTATGGAAACATGACACTTTGAGATAAATATAACCTCGGTTTTCCAACAATTGGCGCGGTGAAGGTGGATAGAGATGGTAGTGATTGGTAATTTGAAAAAGAGGTTTAATTTCAAAGAAGAGAAAGTCTTGGTTCGTAGAGGAATGCTATAGTTTGTGAAGATGATGAGTAAATCAATGTCGGAAAAAAAAGGATGATATCAAGAAAGACTCGACTAACTTTGCTTGATGTGGCTATGATTCATGTTGAAGTACTTTTTATTTACAAGAGAAGATCATTCGCAGGTACAATTTGGCGTCTGCAGATATTTCCAAGAGAATATTTTGAATCATAGTGGTGCTAAGTGACAATAGTTCATACACAACATATAAATATTGTAACCTGGTTTGTCTACACGGAGGATAACTCAAGATTGTTGATTATTAGAGTTGGTGAAATCCGTCTGGAATTGTTTGATGGATCAGTTCAAATAATGTTAAGTGCTAGACATCTGTCGAAGAAAAAATATTTTACAAGGTGGAATAATGAGCGATCATGGAGACAAAGTATTTTAATACAAGTCGATGCAGAAACTTGCATAAATTATATGAAGAAGTTGTTTTTGGGTGATGCTAGAAGATCGACATATAGTTATTCCGGTGGTGCAAGTGCAAAGGGTGATTTGACTTAGGTGGTGGTTCAAGCTCAAGGAATAAGGAAATTTTGATTCGTTCTAGTAATGATGTTCAATAGGATGGCCTTGTATAAGGTGTTAAACAATTCACTGCATTGTTGAGGTGGAGACGGCGGTTCACGTCACAAAAGGTGGTGATTGTTGGGGTTTTGTTCCGTGAAGATGGTTCTGGAGTTTCAGGGAACATAACTTGGGGTTTTTCTTAAGTAATATGGTTTTCCAAGTTTAGGTTTCTTAGTTAAGGCATGGGCCTATTCTTAGAAATTTTCTAAGACTTGGGGAGCAAGGATGTATATACAGAGGGCATGTATGGTGTATGGAAATTATCGTCAAGAGGATTGAAGGTCACAACTATTGTTTCTTACAATAGTTGGCGATGGACAAATTCAAGGTGAGAAGAGTGACTTGTAGAAAGAGAGAGAGTATAAGAGAAATCTAGGATTTCAAGGGTTTATATGGGAGAAGGTAAATTCACAATGTTTTTCATGTTCTTGTCTAAAGTTGAAGCAACCACAACGATGGAGGTTTATGGAAGAAGAGGAACAAAGGAAGAGTTAAACTCTTTGTAATATGTCTTCTTGTTTCTAAGTCGCTTACCGCTAATTGATTTTATCGATGTATTATTGTTATGATAATGAAAGATTTTCGGGGTGGTTTTGACCATGGACGTAAACTACAAAGGTAGGTGAACCACATAATATTTGTGTCCTATGCGATTGTATATTATCATATACTTTATAAACTTACTTTTAAGAAAACATGCCAGTTCGAGATGAACGTAACCTCGATTTGCCAACATGGTTAGAGGCTCACAATGGGTATCGACTAAACAGTCATGGTTCATTACCGTCATCACACGTCATCGGGATAACTGTGTTGGATAATAGGTGGGGGATGTGAAAGATTTTTGTCTCAAGGAAATGCCTTGCATATCCAATTCTAAAAAATTTCAGGCCAAGCATCGTTTATAGCTGCTTGAGATTTCCGTAGCTGCGAATATGGGCCTAAAGGGTACCAATTTTCACTACTGGTACTTAAGATAAGACCATGAATTTTTGTAAGCTGATAATAATTTCTGCGTGCAACAAATTTGTCAGGTCGGGTGATACTGGTACTTAAGACGACCATGAATTTTTTTAAGCTGATATTTTGTGCATCTTATTTGTCAGGTCAGGTGAGTTTAATTGCAAAACAAATGATAAATGGGGGGGGGTGAAGAGCGAGAATTTATTGAAAGAATGAGGAATCTACAAGAGAACACAAGGAATTGACCATACAAAAAGTACAATTATTAACCAGAGTAGAGTATAGTTCAAGGAGAAATAAATTTCACATATAAGAAGTGAAAATACGAGGGTATCCAAATATACCCCAATCTAAAACTTTTCCACCTATAAGTCATTTCTCCGAAAGTGATTGTCTATAGATTGAGTCCAGACAACACAACTAATCGGTTCACACTTTGTGTGATCATCTATAGATACGAGATCGAGACAATACGATAACAAGATAAATTGTGTGATTGACTATGGATACAACAACGAAGTATGTTTACTTGATAATAGGTTCGGACTTAACCAAACTCTAGGGATTGTCTATCAAGTAAAATAGGAATTAACTTTTGTGTAATTTACTTTAAATTATAATAACAACAATTATATTTGCAGAAAATAAAAGTAAATGACACAACAAGATTTTGTTAACGAGGAAACCGCAAATGCAGAAAAACCCCGGGACCTAGTCCAGAATTGAATACTCTCAGAATTAAGCCGCTATACAAAATCAGACCAACTTCGTATAGTTGAGACCAAGCAACTAAACCTATAGTTCACCTAGTTTCTTCAGTATCCATGCGCCTCCAACTTGTTAATTAGCCACGCACTTGGAATAATTCATTTGGTTTGTATTCCAAATAGTAAAGGAACAACAATTCTGTTCGGTAACAACTCTTTTCAAACAACGTGATATGAGTTTGACAAAGGCTCTTCCGTTTAACCAATAAACTCATTTGTCGGGTCCTTAGACCAATCTCTCAACAACTAACAAAGTAATTGTTAGACTATGCAATCAATACTATTAATCACAAAGAAGTGTATTGATGCAGATCTACTCAACTAATCAATCCAATCTATCACAAAGACAAACCGATTATAGTTGGATCCCTTTCTAGACGAAAAAAGTATTGTGTACACCAAAGATTATGAACCCAAAAAGTCTTCTTATCTTCAAATCTTCTTTAATCTTCAATCAGCACCTGCACACAATCAACTTGAATCTATTGTTATCAATCACACACAAAACGGAGTCTGTTAACATTGGAATATCACAAGACGTCTTTAGAACTACAAACAGTCTAAAGATCCCCGTCGAAACTTCGATCTAGTTTGAGTGAATCTTATATGATTCTCAAGCATAAACAAACTAGGTGCAATCAAAGTACAACAACTGTTAGTCAATCAAATTAATCGAAAACTAATAATAAACCGCAATTATCTAGTTTCCCACCAAAGTATGTCGATACCTTTTTACGTTTCCATATATATATGGTATCTAACTTTTATTTGGTGCACATGTCCATAGGATCAGTTCCCAATAGAAAAATTTGTTGCACATGTTCATAGGATCCGTTCCCCAATAACAAAACTTGTTGCACATGTTCATAGGATAGGTTCCCCCAATGTCTAAAAACGTGTTGCACATGTTCATAGGATGGATTCCCCCTGTTGCACCTCATACAAGGATCGATTCCCTCTTGTAAATTTGTTGCACCTCTTACTAGGATCGGTTCCCCAATGTCTAGATAGAAGTTGCAGTTTACAAGGCATCGATCATACCATATTGAGTGATTACTTAAGATCGGTTTCACTAATAAAAGTCATACCAATACATAAGTCAGGCCTTGTGAATAGTTTTACCAAGATACATAAATAAGTTTATGAGCGGTTATACTAAACACACATATTGGTAATTCAAAACAGATTTGCAATGAATAACAATACCAATAAGCCTAGCGATTACCCTTTCGATTCACAAAACAAGTTTATGAACTTACTTCCTTTAAACGAATATAAAACATTGTTTCCTAGGATGAAATTTTCACTCATACCCATACATAATCACAATAGCATTCATATGATCATGTCGATGTCTTATATACTAAGTTTAATGATTAAGAAATAAACCTCGTATTGTATTCCTTAATACTATGTCTAACTAGAGTTTCATACATAGCTTCACAGTTATGTTTTCAATATGTACGACTTGAAAGATACGTTAAGGAAAGAAACATTTCAAGTCAAATATTACTAACCTCAAGAGGAAGGATGATGTTGTCGTTGTAGCTCTATACTTCATCACATTCTTCAAGTCTTCATGTAATACTTGTAAGTCTCATATCCTAACACTTTCAAGCTAACCTATACGAAGTTGACTCTAATATGTAATCAAGCGACTCTTTAAATGAGTTTTGATCCACTAAAATATGACAACCAAGCTTGACATACCAGCGCTTGGTGGGTACAACCGAGCTATGCTCTAACAATCTCCCCCTTTGTCAATTTTAGTGACAAAACTCTTACATCATATAGATAAACAAATTACAAAAATTCATTATACACATACGCTTGATTCCAAGTTCAACATCACAAAACCTGCATTAAATTCAATCCTTAAATACCGCTGCTGACATTATAATAAAAAAGCTAATATTTCCCCTAAAGGTAAAATAGATAGATTTTCAATCCGCATGTCTTTGTTATTTCCATGTAGTTCATCATAACTACATATCATATGATATGTGACTCCCCCTTAGTCTATGCTTTCACTCTCTTCGTTAGATTAAACGTTTTAGCACAAATGTCCTTTCCCTTAGTGATACCAACTCACAACAAGTCAATATCACTTGTTTACTCCATATATTTCTCCCCCTTTTGTCACAAATTGACAAAGAAACGAAAAAAAATAAAGGACAAACCGAAAGGATCTTACAAATCTCACAAAGAGAATTTGCAAACCTATAAGAGTTGAGCACGAGGGTTTCACACACCATTTTAGATAACCAATATCAAAACTGAAACTACAAGTAATTTGGTTTTAACATATTATCTAGGAAACAATTGCCCGAAGAAATTTTCCCTAATAGTTTAGCATATCAAAAATCGACTAAGCACCTTAGTTCTTTTTCTAAACCGATTGTACAAGTACAATCGCTTGTTCGATAAGAACAAAATAAAGATCATAATTAACTTTATTTTCCTCCTCAGACTCCAATTATTTTCAAAAATAACTTAGACCTTTTTTTACAAGACAAGACAATTGAAAGGTCTAACTAAGTATTTCTTGTCAAGTCATTCAATTAGACTTGAATAACCGAATCCTACACATTTGATAAGTCTAATTAAGATCCGAAAAACTTAGTTTCTCTTATTCGAAAGTCACTTTGGACTAAACAAATGATCCCGAAACACTTTTGTTAAGCCATAAACAACCCATACAAACCAAATAAATCAACTTTCATAATAATTTACCTTAACCGGAATAAATTGAATCAAACATAGACATTATAGCACTGCAAATTGCACCGAAATTTGTAAGCCTAAACAATTGATACCAAACAATAACGAAAGATACAATAGTTTCTATTATCCGGAAACAATTGAATCACATACACATCCATACACAAATAATGGAATCAACATTAATTGTGCCAAAATTTTGTTAAGCAAAAGAAATAAGGATATGAAATAAAATCATGCTTTTCATAAACAGGAAAACAATTAACTAACAAGATTGTTACCTCAAATTTCGCATCCTCTTCTCCAATATGTTTGTATCTTATTTCCAGGGAGAATTGATACAGAAATATCATTATGTTGTCATCCTTATGCAAAAAAAAAGAACAACAACAACCAACCTTTACCAGAGAAAGGTTCAAAACCGGTTTTAACTATGTAATGCAAAAATTGAAACTTCGAAACATATATGCTTTTATGCTAAACCAAAAGATTCAACATATTGTGACTTTTTCACATATTGTTTCTACAGGAACCCCTCATGATCCTTTAATAAAGCCTACCAACATGGGATAGAACTTAATCCCGCTAAATCAAAAAGTCACCCAAACCATAAGGGTTCACAACATATGAGATTGAATATTAAGGTCAGAAAACCGAAATTAAACATCCCATAAACTGAATATTCAAAGCAAAAATATAAAAATTCATTCATATGAATTTGCTTCTAGGAATCGGTCATACCACACTTCCAAACAAGTTTAGAATTGGTTATAACACACGAATTCATATACAAAATAGTTTTAGACAAAAATTTTGCATACTAAGTCCGAATTCAATGATTTTTGGCTCGTTTTGACCAAAAAAGCAAGAGCTACACAAATATGATCAGTAGATATCAACATTATCAACTCAAAATTACCGTTTCTATCAAAATATCAAAAGTAGATAGAGAAGGTATGAGTATAGAAAATAAATCTCCCTAAAGATGTTAATTAGTCATAACATAATCGAGAGATCATGTGCTCAGGTTTTTCATGTGCTTTCTCACCTTTAAAAAGATCGATCACTAAGGTGAGCATGCACATTCTAACACAACTAGGTTGTGTTAAGTTGAGCCTTGTCTTGTTCGTCATGGGTGACTAAGACAGACCTATCATTCTTGACCTCTTGCTTGGTTTGTTTTCTCTTGTTCCATATCTTGTTTTTCCTTTTTGAGTTGTGATGAAGAGTTTCATTATCACAACGTTTACTAGTACAAGAGATTTCAGACATGATGTGTTTCTTTAGTCTTTCAAAGAATACTCTTGTAATTATTGCCACAAACAATTAACAACTGAGAGTCATTCTTGTGACTAACTTTTGGTCCCTTCCTGGATATGGAGGACTTCGGGACCCATTTATAGTTGGGTTTAGCAGGAGCAACTTTCTCCTTCATACCATTAGGATCATTGTCCTTTTGAGTATTTTATGAAACACCCTTTCTCCAATTTGGAACTTCAGATCTTGATTTTGCATATAAAAAGTCACCTATCTTTCTATAATTGGGTCTTTTATGAAACAACCTTGTCGAGTGATATGCAAAATTTGAACTATCATTATAATAATTCTTTTTCCTAAACTTGGGACAATACCGATCTGATTTCCTTTGGGGAGCAATCTTAGCCAATTCGTTTAATACAAAAGAAAGTGTGTCTTTTAACTTACGAATATTGCATCCACATTCCACGTGCCCTTTATTACCAAAATAACTACAATGCTTAGTAACATACGAAGTGTGAGTTTTAATGTTACCTTTTGTGGATCCTCTTGCATTGGAGCTCGATGATTTTTCTTCCTCCCCTTATTCTTCTTATCTTTGTTCAACTTTGTTGCTTTCTTGAAATTAGCATAAGTTCTCTCTTTGATTGTAGTTCTTAAAGAGTATGGTTTAACATGATTCTTGGGATTGACAGGTTTTACTTCTTTACAAGGAATACGAGCATCTTTTACCTCAGTGGAAGCCTCCGGTTTATAAGAATTTGTAGCTTTAGCAAATTTTACCTCTTTTATAATACTTGAAGCATATATTCCCTTACAGCCCAATCCTCGTGTATCACGATGATTTCTACTTGCTTCTAACATTGAGGTTAAATTGTTTGAGCTAGCATTGAACTTTTTAAGGTCCAAATTTTCTTCTTCCAACATCTTGATTTTATCAGAGCACTAGCTAGATCAATCTCAAGGCGTTTTTCTCGGGAGAGATAATCACCTTCTTTCTCTTCAAAACTCTTTTGTTGAGAGTTAATCCTTGCATCATAATCAACAAGTTTATCTTCCAACAAATGTACAATTTCAAGAGTAGCATCACGATCTTTCTCTAAAAGTTCCGCTCGAGAAAGACTAGCACTTGCTTTTTCCTCAAGATTATGTATATATTTAGAATCAGTTTTCTTTGCTTCCTCAAGGCAATTGTTAAGCCTTTCTTTCAGAGAACGAATCTCTAATGAAGCTTCTCTTTTTAGAGAAACAAATTCAGACTTTGAGGAGTCAAGACCAATGACAAGTTGATCAATCATATCTTGCATACAATTTATATCGTCTAGATGCTTTCTTTCTCTTTCTAATGCAAGAATTAATTCAGTTGAACATGAGAGAAATTTTTCGCTTAATTCGTTTTGATGAAATCTTTCTATTTTCGACGAATCAATGTTTTTCTCGTCATCAAGAAGATTTCTTTCGGAGTATGAATCATTGATTACGAATACATGACTTAACTTAATCTTGTTTTTAGAACATTCAAACTTATTCTCAGAAGAGCAAGTAGAACTTGACAAAGAAGCCCCATTGAAACATTTCTTAAAATCAAAACTTTCAACGTCTTGCGATACGTTAACTGAGTCTTTCTTTAGTTTTCTCTCTCGCTTAACTTTACTTTTACGCATGTCTTATAGGTTGGATCGCATCAAACATAGATTGTTAGATTTTTTCGTGTTTTCCTTCTCTGATACCAATTGAAAAGACGAGGGTACCAAAATATACCTCAATCTAAAACTTTTCCACCTATAAGTCTCTTCTCCAAAAGTGATTGTCTATAGACTGAGTCGAGAAAATCCAACTAATCGGTTCACACTTCCTATGATCTTCTATGGATACGAGATCGAGACAATACGACAAAAAGATAACTTGTGTGATTGACTATGGATACAAGATCGAGGCATTACAACAACGAAGTATGTTTACTTGATAATAGGTTTGGACTTAACCAAACTTTAGGGATTGTCTATCAAGTAAAATAGGAATTAACGTTTGTGTAATTTACTTTAAATTATAATAACAAAAATTATCATTTCGGAAAATAAAAGTAAATTACACAACAAGATTTTGTTAACGAGGAAACCGCAAATGCAGAAAAACCACGGGACCTAGTCCAGAATTGAATACTCTCAGAATTAAGCCGCTATACAAAATCAAACCAACTTCGTATAGTTGAGACCAAGCAACTAAACCTACAGTTCACCTAGTTTCCTCAGTATCCCTGCGCCTGCAACTTATTACTAAGTCACGCACTTGGAACAATTCCTTTGGTTCGTATTCCAAACAGTAAAGGAACAACAAATCTGTTCGGTAGCAACTCTTTCCAAACAACGTGATATGAGTTTGACAAAGGCTCTTCCGTTTAACCAATAAACTCCTTTGTTGGGTCCTTAGATCAATCTTTCAACAACTACCAAAGTAATTGTTAGACTACGCAATCAATACTATTAATCACAAAGAAGTGTATTGATGCCGATCTACTCAACTAATCAATCCAATCTATCACAAAGATAAACCGATTATAGTTGGATCCCTTTCTAGCCGAAACAAGTATTTTGTACACCAAAGATTATGAATCCAAAAAGTCTTCTTGTCTTCAAATCTTCTTTAATCTTCAATAAGTACCTGCACACAATCAATTTGAATCTCTTGTGATCAATCACACACAAAACGGAGTCTGTTAACGTTGGATTATCACAAGACGTCCTTAGAACTACAAACAGTCTAAAGATCCCCGTCGAAACTTCGATCTAGTTTGAGTGAATCTTATATCAGAAGAGAAGATTCTCAATCATAAACAAACTAGGTGCAATCAAAGTTAAACAACCTTTAGTCAATCAAATCAATCGAAAACTAATAATAAACCGCAATTATCTAGTTTTCCACCAATGGTACTAATAAAGCTTCTCAATCCCAAAGAAGTCTTTAAACTGAGCGGCTGTAAGAGATTTCTCCTAATTAGGTTACTTTCCTCTCTGAATAGGCGGCTCCACCAGTAACAACACAAATAGGTAGTTTTACTGACTCTGAGGATTAGTTTGCTAGAAATGCAAACTTCAATATTTATAGATAAGGAAGTTTGGACACCAAGGAATTTCCGAAACCGAATATTCTCAAAGATATGCAATAAATACAAAATCGGTTTTCATAATTCCTGGAAATGCACTGTCCAAATATT
Organism: Papaver somniferum; assembly: GCF_003573695.1. Taxonomy (NCBI): domain Eukaryota; kingdom Viridiplantae; phylum Streptophyta; class Magnoliopsida; order Ranunculales; family Papaveraceae; genus Papaver; species Papaver somniferum. The sequence goes on along the minus strand of NW_020620714.1, from coordinate 10,561,687 downwards.
GACCAAAATCCCAATAGAAAAATCTATAATCAGTAAATGCACATTACGAATTATTATGTTCTAAATATTTGCATTTAATTGCTGGAGATTAAATAGCATATAAAAACTAAGAAACCTTAATTAAGGAATATCTTTGAACAATTAATGATAAGAGTTACTGTACATGTTCAAAGTATGTCGACATCTTTTTACGTTTCCATATATATATATGGTATCTAACTTGTATCTGGTGCACATGTCCATAGGATCGGTTCCAATAGCAAACCTTGTTGCACATGTTCATAGGATCTGTTCCCCAATAACGAAACTTGTTGCACATGTCCATAGGATAGGTTCCCCAATGTCTAAAAACGTGTTGCACATGTTCATAGGATGGATTCCCCCTGTTGCACCTCATACAAGGATCGATTCCCTCTTGTAACTTTGTTGCACCTCTTACTAGGATCGGTTCCCCAATGGCTAGATAAAAGTTGCAGTTTACAAGGCGATCATACCATCTTGAGTGATTACTTAAGATCGGTTTCACTAATAAAAGTCATACCAATACATAAGTTAGGACTTGTGAATAGTTTTACCAAGATACATAAACAAGTTTATGAGCGGTTATACTAAACACACATATTGGTAATTCAAAATAGATTTGCAATGAATAACAATACCAATAAGCCCAGCGATTTCCCTTTGGATTCAGAAAACAAGTTTATGAACTTACTTCCTTTAAATGAATGTAAAACATTGTTTGATGAAATCTTCACTCATACCCATACATAATCATAATAGCATTCATATGATCATGTCGATGTTTTATATACAAAGTTTAATGGTTAAGCAATAAACCTTGTATTGTATTCCTTAATACTATGTCTAACTAGAGTTTTATACACAGCTTCGTAGTTATGTTTTCAATATGCACGACTTGAAAGATACGTTAGGGAAAGAAACAATTCAAGTCAAATATTACTAACCTCAATAGGAAGGATGATGTTGTCGTTGTAGCTCCATACTTCTTCACATTCTTCATGTAATACTTGTAAGTCTCATATCCTAACACTTTCAAGCTAACCTATACGAAGTTGACTCTAGTATGTAATCAAGCGACTCTTTAAATGAGTTTTGATTTACTAAAATATGACAACCAAACTTGACATACCAACGCTTGGTGGATTCAACCGAGCTATGCTCTAACAAGAAATAAATCATTCATGAGAAACTTTGACAACCTGCTTCCCAATGTTTTGGCCAGTAAAAAGACCAACTAACGCAACCGGAGCACTTTCAATACCTTCCACCATATCTTCAACATAAAATAACTTTTCATCCATGAAATACTGCTTCATCAGTCCCATGAAATCTGTGTAAAGGTGATAATGATCTGAAACGTTAAACCCTTCCATATGAACACGTTTCTTGAGAAGTTGAGTTAAGTTGTGAACCCCATCGTGTTGTTGAAGATTGTACCGTGAAATCATTCCACAAACAGGGATCCTACCATGGACTGACGTATTTGGGAGGACAACCTCGAGTATCTTTCCACCAACATTCTCAAAGTAGATATCGATTCCCTTAGGCAAATACCTAACATATCAAAGACGTATGAATACACCAAATTAGGAGTTGGAAAAAACTGGTGTTGTTTTGGCCTGACAAAATCTAGGTGATCTGATGCTTTCTTCTCCTATAGTTTCAACTGAAAGAGACAAATGGCACTCTCCATGTGGTGTTACCGTGTTGGCATAAAAATGTGGGTTAATGTAAACAGAGATATAACAAAACAAAAGCGAGAATATGGATATCAACTTATCTGATTAATGGTACTATCAAAAATACCTACAAAATAAAATGCAAGTTCAGACCTTTTCAAAGTTGCAGTTCTATCAGGCTCGTCTTTATAATTAAAAGCATAACTTCTGGCAAGATTGTGAAGAATATGTGGGTACCTAAAGTGCAAAAGAGTGTGGAGAATACTGCTACGAAAACTGCAGAGGTAGAGGATGAGAGAGTAGTAATTGGGAATGGGACTGATGCCCCCAACACAATCAGATTGAAATTCCAGACACTACAAATGCCAATTACTCCTTCCAGCTACCTAGTGGGAATGATTTGAGTGGTTTTGGGGTTATGAAGATGATCTCTCCCAATTCAGCAAAGAAATGGTATACTAGGAGAGGTAAAAGCTTGGGTAAAGAAGGTGAAATGCCTAAGAATGTTCACATTTGTTTCTCTGATCCCTATAGTTTGCTAGATCCAGAATCTGATGGAAGACTTCCAGAAGATATGTACGTTGAAAACATGGAGGAATATTGTAAGGAAGCAAGTGATTCTATTATTGAATACTCACAAGAGGTTCTTGGAGCTGAAGAAAATACCCATGAGCAGGATCATGTAGACCCTGCAATAGATACCTGCGAAGATTTTGATGAAGAGTCGGAGTATGAGACAAACAATGATATATTGAATGTTGCAAAGAAAACGAAGGCAATTGTTGATATTCCTAGAACTAGACCATAGACTTGTGAGCATCAGATTGACAAACTTATGCAGGCAAGAACATTGGTAGGTGCAACAGAGGGAGGATCTGATAGCATTGTGCAGAATATCTTCAACAAGATAGCTGCAAAAAGGAAAAAACAAGAACAGAGAAGGAATTAGATAAAATCAAGTGGAGTTAAAGACACAAATAGTCAAAGTCAGTCTCTTGGAAGAGGAAAAAGGACCTCTGCAAAGAAGAAATAAACTTCTGATCCTTATTTTAATGCTTGTTTCCTAGTCTGAAACTTGTCTTTTAGCCCATGGCTTGCTTGTTTGGGGTTTGCCTTAGTGCCCCCTTTGTTGCACATGCTTGTGCTTTTCATGTACTTTCCTTTTTTTCACTATGTTTAATAAAATCATAACCTTTCCGCTTCAAAAAAATAAATAATTAAAAGCATCATCAAATCCAAACTTGTTCTTCAATAAATTAACCTGAAATTCCATCAAAAAAGACAAAGATAATTATCAATAGAGCATTCAGTTGCCTGCCAGAGAGTTTAAATGATATAAACTCTTGGAATGCTGAACCTTTCATCTTGGAATGGTGAACCTTCTAGGCCAACGGATGATCCCAACTATTGTTGTCATGATACTTAATGGGGATAACCGCGAGGGACAATATGTGGGGGATGTGAAGCATTCATCTTAAGGCAATGCCTTGCATATCCAATTCTGAAATTTTTGCAGTCCAAGCATCACTAATAATGGCTTTTCCTATTTCTCATCCCCACTTTTCCTATTTTATACCCTCTTCACAATTTCTAAAATCATTTTATTTTTCAATTCTGGTTATGTACCACCCATGAACAAATTGATTTTGAGTATGACCATTACCAGTTTTATTGGATTTCTTCATTAATCCCTCTTTATCATTAGAAGAAGGACATAGATTAATTAATCGACAACTAATTGGTAAACGGAAGATTCCATTATCCAAAAAATATCTCAACGATAGTTTTTTTTTTTACTAAAACTATTTTGCAAACAAGGTTTAGAGGTGATTAATTAACTTAATTAATCACATGAGCAGTGTGGCTTTAAAAATTTGATCATCCAATTATTGTAATAGAAAAAATCGCACTTGAACTTCTTATATGCCAAAAACAAGATAATCCAATCACACATACAATATGGTTTACTTATATGCCAAAACGTGTTAATCAAAGCACACAAATTCTATTAACTACTAAAAATTAGTGTATGATTCAGTTAGTACATTGTTAATCGATAACACAGTATATGCTCCAACTAATTTTAAGTAATTTGATGCCCTTGTCTCTCTTTTCCACCATTTTTAATATGCAGCGTAAGTACACACCAAACTTTTTAGTATCTTCCCTCAAAGTGGTGATGAATTATGGAGATGGAGCTGAAGACAAAGATAATGATCCGTGGCAGAGATGGAGCTGAAGACAAAGATAATGGTCCGTGGCGGAGATGGAGACCGAAACGTGAGTTGTATGGTGGATTTATTGTTGGGTGTAAGTGGTTTTAGGACATATGAAATCTTATATGGGTGGTACTTAGGATAATTGGGATAAAAATTATGAGGGATGGGTAATAGGAAAAGTGGAGATGAAAACAATGAAAACCTTAATAATTGCTTTAGATTCCCATAGATGCTAATAGAGACCTAAACGATACAAATTTACAGTTGCACTACTGGTACTTAAGACAAGACCATGAATTTTTATAAGCTGATATTTTGTCATCCAATTTGTCAGGTCAGGTGAGTTTGCAAAAATAATGATAGATGGGGGGAGTGAGTATATACTGAAAGAGTAAGGAATCTACATCAGATCAGAAGGAAGATTGATGCAATTCCTAATATATGGACAATGCAAAATGGATTCCAATCCTTCATTTTTCCATATAATTTGGATAGCATTTCTATTACAATAAGTGGTTATGTTTGTTACCTTAATAATATTGAATCTCGAGGTTAAGACGAAAGCACAAACTTGAAAGTTAATACAATTTTTAGGTGATGTTTCAAAGTCTTCACTAATATATATAGTATCTATTTTTGCTTACTTTTACGTATCTTACCATCAGTAGCTCTGGAGAGTAGAAATTGAATCACTTTGAAAGATAAATTATGATCACTTCATCCAGTTTTCCATTCAAAGGCTGCTTCAGTACCGTTTTCTTCTAATTGTTCGCTAGTTGTACAATCTATAAGATTTAATTTTATAGATACTTAATTAGGATCGTGAACTTCATGATAATCACACAATAAATATGCAAGAATAGTATATGAGAAATCTCTTATCGCGCAATCCTTAGTCTGTGATTAATCAATCTGGAACAGCGGTAATACCTTGTGGATGTCATGGTTTCTCTCTCTTGACCTTAAGCATAATGAGTAATTCCTTAGATACAATAGTAATGGTTATTGTTTATCTTTCATAGGTAGAGAGAGGACCAAGTACCTAGGGTTTTAGTATTATACATTAGATCTCGACCGTCCATCAAGGAAGAGCATAAATAGGATACTAACTCCTTATATAAACCATGGATTAGATATTTAGCAATATCCTAAATATAACCAAATTCTCACATGGGACTAATAAAGATAATTATCCTATAAAAAATTATCTTACGTTCTCCCACTGGTCCATGTGATAATCTGTTAATGGTTAATCTCAGAAAACATAAGGCGCGCGTAATTGCTAAACATAATAAATTAGTGGTTAACGTAATACCTTGATCAAGCAAACTACTCATGCGAGTCATAGCGGTGGTACATTGTCCTGTTATCAACATGTTCCCTTCCATGTACCACAACATGAGTACCTTACTCAACTAGGCCTTAAATAGGAGTAATAATGGTCCAGTGATGTCTTTAAGAAAGACGATTTCCGTAAACATTCATCCATTCACATAAAAGTATAATAAACATGGATACAGAAATATATTCCGAATACATTAATAAGAGCTCAATAAGTGTTCAAAAATAAGCACATAAATTAGCTGAATTCAGTAATCAATTACTCCCACATACCTGAGATTTTAATATTTTCTTAAGAGGTCTTAAAACGTAATTGTTCATTAAGTGCATCTCCGAATGCAATTGTTCTTAAGTGATAAATGAACAAATATTGCTTCTGAATTTCTTAATTCACGCATATATACTCAAGGTTCATGTGTTTTGTTCCTTTTGTATCATATCGTGCTTTGATGCTGCGAAGCTAATACGATAAATTTCAGCAATGTAGAGACAAACTGTAAGTTTCTAAGTCTCGCAGTCATAAATATTCAAACTCAATTGTGGGACTAGCATTAATGGATTCTCCATTTATAGAATCCATACATCCACAAAACTGAAGTCTGAAAACCCAATCAACTCTAGTTGGGTTTGCTAACTAATTATAAGACATAAAAGTTAAGATAGTATCTCAAAATTCTTGATAGTTTTACCGTAATTTGTTCTTCGATTCTTAAGGAATTTAGTTAATATATCAACAACTTGTTATAAGTTTCATATCAGAATTAAGACGTAATGAAGATTAAATTTATATCCTCTATCCAACATGAAATAAAATCTGTTAAATATGTTATTGTCTCAAAATTCTTCGAATATTCGATATATGCCTTATATGAGAGCTTTAGTAATCCATATGATATGTATTATCACTTGGTAAGCTTCATTGATATCCTTTATTTCAAAAAATATCGAGATATGCATAAAGTCAAGATCACTACTTGTAGGTAGTATGTCTGAACATACATGACCAAGAGTATGTATTTTTCCCACTGATCTTGAGGTATATGCATAAATCTGTAATAATTTCATCCAAAACTTGAATCATTTATAGTTTTGTTGAATTTCATATACCATTATGGGAAGCTTCTTAAATTTCATACTTTTACTTCTAAAAATTGTAGATTAAAATTTATCATTAATAAAGGATATTTTCACATTTGAGTAATGCAACTCTTAAAACATACTGAGCTACTAATAATACTATGATAATTCTGAATAAGTCTTCCTTTGACACGAGAGAAAAACTTATTTATAATCAATGCATCATTTCAATAAAATCTTTGGCTGCACTTCGGGCTTTATACCATTTAGTTATACTATTACAGTCATGCTTGGGCTGAAAGACCCACTTGCACACAACTTTTTTGTGTCGTTCGTGCAACTAAATAATATCCCGTACTTGACGTTCAACCATTGATTTTATCTCACATAGCATCAATACATTAACCAAAATTATTATTATGCACATAATAGTTTGTGAACCAGAAACCGAGTCTTTGCCATTCCATATCAAAATGAAATAAATTCTTGTAAGCAATCACTAAAACAACATGAACAACTTTATTTCAATCTCTTTCGAGACATTCTTAATGCTAGTAAATGTTGTTATCAGGAAATTTCTTTATTGGCGGTAGTTTTATTATGGAATATAGGATCAACAACTTGTGGTCTTTCATTATCTAACATTCCGACAATGAGAAGATTCACAATATCTGTAGAAGTCTTGAATAAAGGATCATTATCATGACTTCTTGAACAGATATATCCACGAACTCCCACTGATTATGCCATCACTAATGAATTTATATTTTAGGTTTCAACAAATCTCATGCAATAGTTAGAACATTAAAGATACCATTTGGATTATTTAGGAACCAATGAAACGATAATAGTTTTCAAATCCAATTTTCATTACCATTTGGATTATTTAGGAAAACCAACGAAACAGTGATAGTTTTCAAATCCAATTTTCATTCATGGGAATGTAAGCCCTCACCTCCAACTGAACAACCATAACTTCAAGGTGATTTAAACTAGGTTTCCAACCTTTCTAGTCCAAAGTGTGTCTTTGAGACTGCTTTATTTGGAAATTAATTTAAATTACACAGTTGTAGAAAGAACATATATTCACAGATGTATGGTCATTATGCACAACACATTATGCTTCTAACTATCTTTATAAAAGTACGATTTTGCTTTTTGCTACACACTATTATGCCAAGGATAAGTTGGCCTTGTGTATTGAACAACAATTCCAAACTTTTGGAGATATTACGTGAAAGATTAAGGATATTATCCTGTTTTCTCATACCTTTCACAGTATTCACCACCTTTGTCAGACTTTATGATTTTTATTTTCTCTATAATTTCCTCTCAATTACAATAATGAATGTTCGAGAAAACATCCACATATTGAGATTCATAATGCAATTGATAGATGTACACAATAACGCGAAAACAACATCAGGTGATAAACAATTTTATCTTCCAAAAATTGGACATTAATTAAAAGTCTACAAAATAATCATAATCAACAATTAATAAGAACAAAAACTGAAAGTTATAATAGAGATAAATGACAATTAAGCTTAAAATAGTTTCATACCTTCAATAGGATTCTCCTGTGGGTAAAACCCTATCAAGGAACAAAGTAAGACATGAAAAATATCTGTGGATATTTTACATTCTCATAATTCAACATTACGTCTGTCAAATACTACAACTAGAAACACCTGTGGGCAACTCACGTCCTAAAATGTATTAACAAAATCCAATAATCCTAAATATGTTCAACCTAATATAACGTGAATTGTAGTCACCTGTGGGTGGATATTATTTCACATGTATATGAAACATTTAGATAACCTTAATTCTTGTTTAAACTTGTGAACCAAAACTACTTGTGAGCAATATTGTTCTAATCGTTAAATAAAACTAAGAGGACTTAAAACATACAACACTTACAAGATAAGAGTTTAGCATCACTGTGGTGATGACTAAAGTACCCAGCAAACATGTACAATTGTAAACATCACACTAACTTTTCCTGTGATATTGCACAGTCCCCCTCAATGATATGTACATACTTGATCTGATCATAAATTTAGTCGATTATAAAACATTTATGAGTAACCCCAAAACACTAATCACAAATATTTATTCAAAAGCATGACATACATATAAATTATGAATACATCAACGCCCTTTAATTGAAAAATATCCAAACATGGCGAACCTTTATTAACCTAAAACAAACATTGAGCAAAATGTATAAGTATGTTTCAATAATGAAATTTCATTGAAGAAAAATTCTTTGATGCATCACTAGTTTAATTTGATGCAAGCTTAAAAAATCGGGATGAATAAGGAATAGTGAATTAAAATGAAGGGTGTTAGAATATACAATGAAGATCATAAATTTTTACAAGTATGGAGTAATTTATCCAAAAATAAAACCTCAATTTTGTATAGATGATGCAATAAGTTTTGGATAAAACAACATAATAATATATTCATGAAAATATGAAAAACAAAATCCATAATGGGTTACTCAACTCGATAATGAGTTAATTTATGTAAATTTTCTTTTATGCACTTTTAAGAAATAATGTAAAATCATGTGCCAATTATTTAATTACTATAATATATGATCAGATATTGTACACTTCAATGTTATCTTAAACATGTGAACTCAAATTACCTGTGGGTAATTGTTGTTCTAATACATTTAAGCAAAACAATATTATAAGCACTTGACATAATAACGATTATGATTGGAAAAAATTATTTGACATCACCGTGGTGATTGCCAAACAACTCAAAAATAATGCCATAAAAACTACTAAACCTTGCGTTTACGGCTTGGCGTATTATTATTATTTCTAAGATAAAACACTCTAGTATCACTATGGTGATAACTAAAGAATTAGGACCTAAGAATCTCAAGCGCAATAATTTTATACGTACAATTGAAATTATCATCAACATTGGGAGAAAAGTGAAACATAATGACACTAGACGCCCTCAAGATTCAAATCAGTTCATATCCATAATGTATGATCAACAATCATATCAGTTAGTGTTTTCTTAAATATGTGAACTCCAATTTCCTGTGGGTAAATTTTGTTCTGATATATGTAAGAAAAACAAGATTACAAGCATTTGACAAAATTGTGATCATGACCAAAAGTGATTTGACATCACTGTGGTGATAGCCAATCAACTAAAATAATGTCATTATCACATGATGTCGATAACTGCAAAACCTACACTTTACCGTTTGCAAATTCATGCTTATAATGACATTATGATTATACTGAAATATAACACTCTAGTATCACTGTGGTGATAACTAAAGAGTCCAATAATAATTTTAAGTATAATCCCATAAAATTTAAATAAAAACAATTATGTGAGGGAAACTATACCATAACGCACAAGCACACAAGCCATATCATAACGCACACACAAATTTAATGGTGTCAAAATATGATTTTGATCATAAAATTTATAATGAAACTCGATAAGAAATTCTTTCTGATTGGACATTAGTTTTCGATAAAGCGGAAGCATATTAATTGGTGTACATTTATTTACACAAAAACCACTTTATAATTACTTAACACCATTATAGAAATTAATTTTAATCATGAACTAGTTTTATATATAATTGAGTTCTATAATGAACAGGTCCAAGCATTTGACACGGTCAACAATCATGAAGGTCAGTAGACAAGGTTCACTCCAAAAGTTTATATGAAAATAAACAACATTGAGCTTCCACTAATTTACTTTTAATTTAACACATGATATGCATACATATAGTAACCAGTATATCACAGTCAACATTTAAACCCGATTAAAATATTAATTTTCCTAAAAACTTAACCCTTGTTCTACCTGTTTGTAGAAAAAACCGGGATGCCGGACAACAAGGATCAGCTCTAGTTCGGGCAAGAGCTTATACGGGTTCCATTATGAATCATAATTTTGGGCATACCCTGGCTCGGCGCACATCTAAGATTTGTTTTGCGCCGAACCATACCCTGTAACCGCCGCAGAAACATGATTTTGACGAATTAAATCAATCAAACCAATCAAAAACATCAAATACGAGATGGGTTTGTAAAACTAACCTTCTTATTCTCATTTGTGGAGTTGGTTCTTCTTCAATCTCTTCTTCAGGTTGATTTTGTGGTTGATTTTGAGTTTCTTCTTCACTCTCTAAATCTTCTTCTTCTTCAATGGGTTGTTCAATCGCTCGATTAGAACGAGATACTGGCTTACGGCGAACCATTATATAGATGAGTTTAATCGTCGACTAAATTTTCACGAATCGACGATTAAATTTCCGCGATGATACGATGAAAAAAAAAAGGAAGAAGAAGGGTTCGGCTGTTGTGGAGGAGGAAGAAGAAGGGGTTAGGGATATGAAACTGATTTTGGTTTATTGATTATAGGTTTTTGTATTAGAGATAGGGATAGATTAGTAGTAATTTAGAGAATTTAAGGGCATATAGGTAATTGAACAACCCCATAGGGTATCCCTTATAAGGTCACCCAAGTTAGTACTAGTCCTTTGTATGCCTTGAAAGTTTTAAGCATGCCCAAAATTAGTGTTCACTAACTGTTTTAATACCATCACACAGGCCCATTTAAGAAACGTCCACTTCTGTCTCTTCTCCGCTTACAGAAAAGACAAGAACAAAAAACAAACCCTAAAGTATTACCCTAGCCGTTTCCTTCGTTTTGATCAACAATAAATTCATGTCTGTTATAACAATTATTCAAAACACGGAGCGTTTATGTACATGATACCAATACCTATTAATTGTGATGGATAAATTTCACATTATCACAAACCATTTGGTTTTGCACACCGTAAACGGATAACCACGAGTTCTAAATACAAGCTTTAGATGCCAATTATAAGATTTAAATTTAAAGATACTTAATTAAGATCGTGAACTTCATGATAATCACAAAATAAATATGCAAGAATAGTATATGAGAAATACCTAATAGTGCAATCCTTAGTCTGTGATTAATCAATCTGGAACATCTTTAATACCTTGTGGATGTCATGGTTTCTCTCTCTTGACCTTAAGCATAATGAGTAATTCCTTAGATATAATAGTAATGGTTATTGTTTATCTTTCATAGGTAGAGAGAGGATCAAGTTCCTAGGGTTTTAGTATTAGACATTAGATCTCGACCGTCCATCAAGAAAGAGCATAAATATGATATTAACTCCTTATATAAACCATGGATTACATATTTAGCAATATCCTAAATATAACCAGATTCTCACATGGGCCCAATAAAGATAATTATCCTATGAAAGACAATTCTACCGGCATAATCAATCATAGTCAGCCCAATTCCTGAAGTAAAAGGGAAATGTGAAAACTACAGGGAGACCCATTCTCCCAGATTTTTCCACTGTCAAACCCACGGACAGAAAAGTTCAGGCGCGCACCCATTTTCCCGTCAAAAATTCGTAGCAGACCCATAATTTATGAAATTCTGCTTCTCAGTTTTTAAAAGGCCAAACTACCCTTTTCTTCGAGCGACGAACAGAGAGAAACGAGAAGAAAACAATGGTGAACTCCGATTCTTCGTTTTTAACATTTGGATTTTTCCCTTTGTCAAATATTTTCCCAAATCCTTTTATGAATAATCTTCTCAATAAAACTAGGGTTTCTGTTTCAAAATCTGCGGTTTAAATCTGGGGATTTTGGGTTTCTGTTGTCTTTGATTATTCGAGAAGTAAAAAGAAATTAAAATTGAAGTTGAAAAGGGTAAGAAGTGTGTTGCAGTATTTCGATATCAACTGAATTGGAAATTTTCATACCTTATTTGTCTCCATGTTTTTGATCTCAATCGGAAATTTATGATTAGATTTGAATTAAAGATGTTATGCATAATGTCTTATGCATAACATCAGTTTTGTTTAGATGCATAAGACATTATGCATTATTTTGTTTTAGCTGCATAATGTCTTATGCATTACTTTTTCACTTTTCTGGTTATGCATCAGTTTTTTTTAGATGCATAATACATTATGCATTATTTTTTTTTTTAGCTGCATAATGTCTTATGCATTACTTTTTTTCACTTTTCTGGTTATGCATCAGTTTTTTTTAGATGCATAAGACATTATGCATTATTTTGTTTTAGCTGCATAATGTCTTATGCATTACTTTTCTCACTTTTCTAGTTATGCATCAGTTTTTTTTAGATGCATAAGACATTATGCATTATTTTGTTTTAGCTGCATATTGTCTTATGCATTACTTTTTTCACTTTTCTGATTTATGGATTTTTATGCACGTGCATAATGTCTTCTGCATTATTTTGTTTAGTGCATAAGACAATATAAGGGAAAATTTAGCTGCATAACTTTTTTTCTGTTTCTTCTACTTGATTTTTTCTTCTTCGTCTGTTTCATCCATTTTTGTTGAAATGTATTCTAGTGTTTAGTCAAAAATGATTTACTTCTTTGAATCATCGATTTTAAATGATTTATTTCTTTAAATGATGGAGAAAAAATCTTTGCGGATCCGTTACAGAGATTAATGGAGGAATAGGGAAAGAAACCGGTGGAGAAGAAAAAAATTATGCCCAAAAACGATGAAGGGTAATAGAGTCTTTCAGTACGTTTTAAATATTTGTAAATAATTATGGGTGCGACTGTATCAGAAATTAATTGTGGGCCTGGCGGTAAGATTTTTTTTTTTTTGGGCCTGCGCCTAAGTTCCCCAAGGGAAATTCATTTATAGAGCAATAAAGATTTTCAAGATCATATTATTTATTTCTCCGTCGGGTTCCCTTTCGAGAATTTTAAGTCTCATCTATCACTGGGTTATAATATAGAGTTTGCATCACATCGTAATCTTTTTTTGTTAACATTCACAAAAATATTTATAAATCCAACAATTGTTTTTTGCGGTATTGGTATTATTCTACCCCTTTTTTTTTTTTCCTGCTACAGAATTTAGAATCACCCCTGCTATTATCATTGAACTATTGATTTAACCATTCATGAAGGACATCTCTTAAGTAGCCCATGCTTTTATTAACTACAGCTTAAAAAATTTAAGTTAAAACGAACATCAAAATTACCAAACAAGTCTTAATTTTTTTACTATCTAACAATCCTACTTCTTACCCAAAATCAAATTATAAACCCCGACTTCTTCTTTTGTTTAATCCAAACTAAGTTATGCCTCAATTCATCTCTAATTGTTCTCTCACTATTCCTACAACTCGCCCTAACATTGTAAGATTGATGTCTACTGCTCATTTTCTTGTCGAGTGGCTCGAAACTTTTCACCTTTGATCTGTTAGTAAATCGCGGAGATTCTAGAGGAATAAAATTTACTCCGAAAATTTGTTTTACTTCAATCAAATGAAGGGACCACACAAAGTCCAGCTAAACAACAAAAGAGGAAAAAAGAAAAACTATTCCATGGATAATAGAATTCACTAGCAAGCCAGTTATTAACCACATCCCAAGTCCCAACAGTGTGTTTCACATCATGTTTGTTCTTAGATTAGAGTTCCAAGGAGAAATAAATTTCACATATGAAGTAAATCATTCATGAGAAACTTTGACAACCTGCTTCCCAACGTTTTGGCCAGTAAAAAGACCAATTAACGCAGCAGGAGCACTCTCAATACCTTCCACCATATCTTCAACATAAACTAACTTTTCATCCGTGAAATACTGCTTCATCAGTTCCATGAACTTTGGGTAAAGGTGATAATGATCAGAAACATTAAACCCTTCCATACGAACACGTTTCTTGAGAAGTTGAGTTAAGTTGTGAACCCCATCTTGTTGCTGAAGATTGTACTGTGAAATCATTCCACAGACAGGGATTCTACCATGGATAGCCATATTTGGGAGGACAGCCTCAAGCATCTTTCCACCCACATTCTCAAAGTAGATATCGATTCCCTTAGGGAAATACCTAAAACATCAAAGACAGATGCATACACCAAATTAGGAGTTGGAAAAAACTGGTGGTGTTTTGGCCTGACAAAAGCTAGGTGATCTGATGCTTTCTTCTCCTATAGTTTCAAGTTTCAACTGAAAGAGACAAATGACACTCTCCATTTGGTGTTACCGTGTTGGCATCAAAATATGGGTTAATGTAAACAAAGATATAACAAACCAAAAGCGAGAATATGGTTATCAACTTATCTGATTAATGGTACTATCAAAAATTCCTACAAAATAAAATGCAAGTTCAGACCTTTTCAAAGTTGCAGTCCAGTCAGGCTCGTCTTTATAATTAAAAGCATCATCAAATCCAAACTTGTTCTTCAATAAATCAACCTGAAATTTCATCAAACAAGACAAACAAAGATAATTATCAATAGAGCACTGAGTTGCCAGAGTTTAAACTTCTTTTGTGTCCAGGTGAGAATTAGGTGCATCGTACTCTCACCTTTTCTTTAGATCCAGCACTTCCAACAACATAACAACCCATGAGTTTTGCAAATTGGCCAACCATCTGTCCAACTGCACCAGATGCGGCAGATACATATACAGATTCTCCCTTTTTAGGCGAAGCAAGCACATTGAACCCAACATAAGCAGTCATACCGGTCATACCTAGGTGCAAAAATGTAACATACACAGAAGAATCAACAAACTAGTAACCTAAAATTCATGAAAGCATATGCAATCAGCTGTTAAAGTTTACAGTTTCTTTAAGACATCAGATATAAATTACAGGTATTCAGTTAACTAACAACTTACCAAGGATTCCTGTGTAATATGAAAGAGGAACGTCAGTGTAGCTTATTTTCATTAGGGACATAGGGTGAGGATTCTCGATGAAACTGTACTGCTCCCATCCAGCAAACCCCCACACATAATCACCTTTCTCGAAGTTTGGGTTTCCCGAGTCTAACACTTCGGAAACAGCATACCCAGTGATTGGCTGCACATATTTAAAATGTCAACCCCCCAAAAAAAGAGATAACCAAAAAAGACTTTACTGACAAAGCATAAATAGTAAATAGAATTCTATATACGATCCATCGCAGATACAGACGGAACGGATCTGGCATTGTAGATCCAAGACAATGAAGAGCTAAGCTGGACAAGTGGACAACCATGAGCAGGGTATGTAACTTCTACGGAATGCATTCCAAAACCAACAAGATTGACCAACATGGCATTGGCAACATGCAACTGGTGGTAAAGGGTTAGTTCACACATCATGCCTAATAGTACTAATGTCAAGCAAAAAGGTTTTCAGATAAAATTTTGGCCCTTATAACGAGACGAAATAGTCATTACCATAGTTCGACACAGAAAGTGGCGTTGTTTTTGTGGTCCAAATTCATTCATATATAATTATATCACTCAAATGAAGTGAAACGAATTTTTATCAAAGATATACAAAAGAATTAGATACTAGTCTTGCTTATCCCTGGAGTCAAAGCACCACAAACCCAACTATCAGCCTTAGTAAAATTGAGACCAAATAATCATACCACAGTTATCTGATATAGAAAATAACACGTTTGTAAGACCCAAATTCATACAAAACCATGTCATTTGGGAGAATCAAGATACAGCTTGTCGTCAAAGACATGAATGGAATGTTTTTCTGTTTACATTATAGAATAAATAAAAAAGTTGAATATCCATATTCCTTCAAAACTAAAGACAACAATTTTAACTATTTCCAACATATGAATCATTTGACTATTACTAATTGGGAATTCTATTGAATTCCATAAGATGGGGGTGATAAAATTATAGTAAGAACTACCAAGATTGCAATTTTATGAACATCTTAGCTACCCGATGAACTCATTATGATATCCAAAATTTGACAATGATTATTATCTTAAGAAAAAAAAAAACAATTAAAAAATTTCAAAGACACCCAAAATTGGACATTGAAAAACAACTGTGAGATAAGAGTCTTACTTTCCCAGGAGTAAAAGCAGCAACATAACTATCAGACTGGGTCATCCTACCTCTCATATAAGGATCACAAGATAAGTAAAGATTCTTCAACAGAACAGAATTTGATCCTTCGGGAACTTTCAATCTAATTGTTCCAGTTGTACTTAGTAACATATCTGTTTCTTTTGGAAACCCACATATGTAATCTCTAAAAATAATTTGCTTGTTACTAACTTCATCTGCGTTTGCCATTTTTTTTTATCTTTCTCTAAAACAGAACAGATCAATGGGTTTCTGAAACTGATTGTAATTCTCTAACTTTAACTACTCTCTTCAATTAATCACGGTTTTCACTTTCTGGTGTTTCTTAATGTCAACGACTTCCTGAGGATTTTCTTTATATTGAATTTTAGGATAAGAAAAACTGATTGATTGAAGACATTCTTACCAACTGGAATAAACTATTAGGATGCGTTTATCATGTGAACTCACTATAAAAGTGTCCACCTGGGAAGCACGGACGCTTAAAAAATCAAGAGATTTTAATTAAACTACCTATCTGGCATAGATGACAACTTGCATTTACACAAAATTCCAATATTTATTTGCTTACAAAATTGGTAGCGTATGTGGAACGATGTGCTAAATTGGAAAAGAAACCTCACATACCTTCTGTTAGATAGGTTCATTTCAAATGGGAGAATCCAGGATCATTGCCAACTGCTTTCGGTACTACAGAATGAACCATCTTAGCTTAGCTGTGCAACATACACCAAAACAGTTTGACCACATATTAGAACGGACGGTACTCCTGTTTGGTACTTAAGACAAGATCGGGATTCAATTACCAATTAGTCACAGAAGAACATAATTTGTCAAACTTGCAAGACATGACCTGATATTTCTTGAAAATCTTTAGTCAAAGAGCACATCACAATTAAATTCAAACAAATTAGGAACTGAAAACACTGATACAGTGATACTTGTAGATTGTGATTTGATGCTTGCGATCTGTATCAAAATGGGTTTCCAATTAAAGAGAGAAATGATTTTTTCCGAGGGAAGCAGCGTCAGTCACTTCAGGCTATTGGTCATTTAAACAAACATATCAAAGACGCAAACAAGAAAATGGTTACAAACCTTCTCAAAAGTCGTGCTCTTCTTTAAATCCAAAAGTATGCCACTTTTTCTTCTCTGGGTTTCTAGATTTGATGGTGGAAAAACCAACCTTTAAGCAGAAAAATGAAATTTTTGTAAAGCTTTCTCTGTTGGGTTTCGGCCGTCTGGGAGAGAAGGGAGCGAGGAAAAATGGATGTGGTAACGTGTCAATATAGGAGCCTTCAATTATAACGTATCGGTACATCCGTTTTTTTACCTACGTATC
Organism: Papaver somniferum; assembly: GCF_003573695.1. NCBI lineage: Eukaryota > Viridiplantae > Streptophyta > Magnoliopsida > Ranunculales > Papaveraceae > Papaver > Papaver somniferum. Next base: position 10,544,074 of record NW_020620714.1, on the reverse strand, counting down.
GTGTTTTTCAGATTTACACTAATCGCATTCTGCTGCAAATTCACTCCAGCATGAGCAGATAATTTGTGCACTCACTGACAGGTGGGTTTGCGAGCAATAATGAAAAGACAGGATGAAGAATGAGCCGTGCAAATTATGCAGAAAAAAGAAAGAAAGAAAGAAAGAAAAGAAGTCATATTGACAACTGAGGCGATGGAACGAAATTTCGTTTACATCATATTGATTGACCACAAGCTAAAATCAAGTCTAACGATAAAAAGTAATCATTCATGGGCAACTCGGACTACCTGCTTCCCAACATTTCGGCCACTAAAAAGACCTACCATTGCAGCAGGAGCACTCTCAAGACCTTCCACCATATCTTCAACGTAAACCAACTTTCCTTCCATGAAATACTGCTTCATCAGTTCCAAGAACTTTGGGTAAAGGTGTTGGTAATCTAAAATAAAAAACCCTTTCATACGAACACGTTTAGCGACAAGAAGAAACAAGTTGTGAACCCCGTCAGGCTGCTCAAGATTGTACTGTGAAATCATTCCACAAACAGAGATTCTACCATGGAGAGCCATATTTGGGAGGACAGCTTCGAGCATCTTTCCACCCACATTCTCAAAGTAGATATCAATTCCCTTTGGGAAATACCTGAAACAGATCACACAAAAGCGCACACCAGTATATTCAGACGAATCAGGAGCTGCAAACACTGGTAATTTATTTCGCTTTGGTCAGACAATAACTATGTGATCTGAACATAATAAACAAAGATATGAATAAAGCAAAAAAAAAACGGTTCAGACTAAAATGATTAATGGTACTAATAAAAAGTCCCGCCCAATGGATATGGATTCAGACCTTTTCAATGTTGCAGCCAAGTCATGCTCTTCTTTATAGTTGAAAGCATCATCAAATCTAAACTTGTTCTTCAATAAATCAACCTGAAGTTTCATCAAACAAGAAAAGAATTTAAGAATTGAGCACTCAGTTGAAAGAGTACGGAGACATTTTTGGTTGTCTCACCTTTTCTTTGGATCCGGCACTTCCAACAACATAACAACCCATCAACTTAGCAAATTGGCCAACAAGCTGTCCAACTGCACCAGATGCAGCGGATACATACACAGATTCTCCCTTTTTAGGAGAAGCAAGCTCATTGAACCCAACATAAGCAGTCAATCCGGGCATACCTAGGATGCAGCAGTGCAACATACATAGGAATCATCAAACTTGTTACTTACAAACCAGATCATGAAAACGTATCACAAGAACTGTTAGTAATCACAGTTTCTTTCAGACAGGAGATAATTGTGGCAAAGCATCAGAATTCAATTATTTACCAACTTACCAAGGATTCCAGTATAATATGAAAGTGGTACGTCAGTGTAATCTATTTTTGTTAGGGCCATAGCATGAGGGTTTTCGATGAGACTGTACTGCTCCCATCCAACAAGACCCCACACATAATCACCTTTCTTGAAGTTTGGGTTTCCCGAATCTAACACTTCGGAAACAGCATATCCAATGATTGGCTTCACATAACAGGGGAAAAGAAGGGAAAAGTAAGGACTTTGATGACAGAGCAGTGAGTAGAAAGTAAAAAGTATGATAGACTGCTAATATAAAAGTATGGCCCATTGCAGATATAACAAAATACAACCTAGGGACATTCAGCTTCCATAAACAACAAATGCACTTGCCATATAGATCCAACTTTGACAATGAACACTATGCAGGACAAGGTTTACTTGTGCAAGGTATCTAGCATACAACCTGCATAAGCAACACCCATAACCTCCGACTGCATTACCATACCAATACCACTAGCAAATACACAGGACAACTTTCCCGACAAAACGAAAAACGGAATTGTTTACAGATCAGGACTAATAATATTAATGTAATTTTAAGTCCTTGTATCAAGATGAAACAATCATAACATAGTTATCTGATACAGGAAACGACAATCTTTTTAGGGTCCGAATTCATACAGAACCATACCACTCGAAAGAACTGAAAAACGTATTTTCATCAAAGATGTAAAAGAAATTGTTGTTTCTTTACATTCTAGAATAGAAGCCAATATGGAATTCTAGAACGTGAGATTTCTGTTTCACCCTAAGTTTCACATATCCAAATTATCATCACCCAAAGAGGAAAAATGAGCGGTAATCCAAAATGAACTACTAAATCAAAGCATTTTTACTACCACATGAACTCATTGTACTTGAACACATAGGACAGAATCAAAGAAAATTATCTCAATCTTAAGAATTGTCTAAGATTCGGTAACAACAACAAGAAATATCAACAAATTCATGATGTAATTAAGAACTTCGTTGAAAGTGGCATCCAGGAGAAAACAAAAATAATGTCAGACAACTCCTGTACTAGATATAATAATAGATGCACATAGGCATCCCTCCGGATTCAGGTTTCTTTGCACTTAAATGCAATCAAAACAACAGAGACCTGACTGATTCAATGTCTAAATGCATGGAATCTAAAAATCAAACTTCAGAGGTATTAGCAAGACCCATCACTACTAGCCGTTAAACCAAGACAAGTTACAGCAAATAAACAGACTCTTTTGGTGGGACATTTGCCCACTTGCGTATTGGCTTCCAAAGACTAATTACACATATTTTGCAGCAAATTCTAATAAAGTATAAAGAAATGTACTTACTTCCCCAGGAGTAAAAGCAGGAACATAACTATCAGACTGTGTCATTCTACCTCTCATATAAGGATCACAAGATAAATAAAGATTCTTCAAAAGAACTGAATTTGATCCCTCTGGGACTTTCAACTTAATTGTATCAGTGGTGGGTATCATATCTGATTCTTTAGGAAACCCAGATATATAGTCCCTAAAAATGATTCTTTTATTACTCATTTCATCTCCACTTCCCATTTGTCACTGTAACTAAATTCTCTGTATTTTGGACTGTAAAACTAAAACCCCTTAATTTCACTACTCTCTTTGAGGGGTTTTGGGAGAAAGGGATGAGCGGGATGAATGTGGTGACGGCAAGTGTGTCGATACAGTATCCCTTCATTTATAACGTGACGGTACAAACGCTCTTTTGTTTGTTTCTCGGTTTTAAGGTTAAGATGGTGGATCAGACAGGGGAATGAATAAGTTAAGAAGATAGGATAAGGGACAAGTTTTTACCATTAATGCTTCTGTCAATCAAATTTTTTATGGTACTATTGATTTAGAAAATATGAATCAAGTGATAGATGACATTTACGGTCAACACCAAGCCACATAATAAGATAAGAAACATCACAGACCTTTTGCTAAATAGGCTCATCGCATATGGAAGATCAAGGATTGTTGCTAACTATTTTGGTACTGCAAAATGAACCATCTTAGCTCCGCAGCCTGCATTGAAACAGATTTAACCACCCGTTAGAAGAGCCGATAGTGTAGTTTGGTAGTTGAGATGAGGAATTATTAAATACCAATTAGTCGTGGATGAACCCACTGCAACATGAGCTGATATTTTGTTCATCCATTCACCTGAAATAGATTGGACGCACGACACTTAAATTCAAACAAATTAGAAATTGTAAACACTAATTCCTACTTTTAAATTTGTGATGGTGGAACAGAAACTGCAACAGGGGTTTCCGATTAAAAATCAAAATGATATTTTCCGAGGGAACACGAGTCAGTCAACCTATTGGTTATTTAAACAAACAGATCAACAGCACAAACTCAAGAAAATGGTAGGTTAACTCAAAATTTCAAACCTTTCCAAAGCTGCAGCCAGGTCTTGCTCTTCTTTACAGCTAAAACAATAATCTTTTCTTCTCTGGGTTTCTGGATTTGATTGTAAGAAAACCCATTTTAAGCAGAAAGTGAAATTTTTGGGGAGTTTGCCATCTTGGGATTTTCGCCGGTTGAAAGTGAGAAAAATGAATGTGGTAACGTGTCAATATAGCAGCCTTCAGTTGGTAACGTTTCGGTCCATATGTTTTTTTACCTACGTATCCTGTTTTTTAGACTCACAGTAAGTTAGAGAGACCAGGGATTCCACTGCAAATACTCAGTCAAGAGCAGAATTTGTGCATTTGCTGACAGGTGAGTTAGAGACAAAAACATTAAGGTCCATAACTGATACTATTTTCCACAATAAGATCGAATGCAATTTGGTTCACGACATACTGGTTGTTCTCATGGTAAAATCCAGCTGTCTAAGGTTAATATATATAGATGTGACATACAAAGTAATCATTCATGAGCAACTCGGACTACCTGCTTCCCTATGTTTCGGCCAGTAAAAAGACCTATCAATGCAGCAGGAGCACTCTCAAGACCTTCCACTGTATCTTCAACGTAAACTAATTTCCCTTCCTTGAAATGCTGCTTCATCATTTCCATAAACTTTGGGTAGAGGTGATAGTGGTCTGAAACGATAAATCCTTCCATACGAACACGTTTTGTGATAAGAAGAAATAAGTTGTGAACGCCGTCAGGCTGCTCAAGATTGTATTGTGAAATCATTCCACAAACAGAGATCCTACCATGGAGAGCCATATTTGGGAGGACAGCTTCGAGCATCTTTCCACCCACATTCTCAAAGTAAATATCGATTCCCTTAGGAAAGTACCTAAAACGGATTAGACAAAAGCGCACACCATTATTATTCAAACAAATTAGGAGTTGTACACACTGGTAATTGGACTTCATTTTGGTCAGACAAAAACTATGTGAATCCCAACATAGCAAACAAAGATATGAACGAAGCAGCAAAAGCAAGAAAATGGTTTGAACTTTGATGATTTATGAAAATTCCCGCAGAATAAATGTAGATGCGGACCTTTTCAAAGTTGCAGTCAAGTCAGGCTCTTCTTTATAATTGAAAGCATCATTAAACCCAAACTTGTTCTTCAACAGATCAACCTGAAAATTATCAAACATAAATGGATGATTATCAGTTGAACGAGTACAGAGACTTTTTTGGTTGAGTCATATTCTCACCTTTTCTTTGGATCCGGCACTTCCAACAACATAACATCCCATCAACTTTGCAAATTGGCCGACAAGCTGTCCTACTGCACCAGATGCAGCCGATACATAAACAGATTCTCCACTTTTAGGAGAAGCAACCACATGGAAGCCAACATAAGCAGTCATTCCAGGCATACCTAGGATGCAACAATGTAACACACAGAGGCATCATCGAACTTGTTACTTAATAAACTAAAATCGAAATGAATCATGAAAGGTATTACATTACAAGAATTGTTAACAATCATGGTTTCTTTCAGACTAGAGAAACAAATAATGGCAAAACATAGGAATCTATCAACCACCAACTTACCAAGGACTCCAGTATAATATGAAAGAGGTACATCAGTGTAGTCGATTTTCATTAAGGCCATAGGGTGAGGGTTTTCGATGAGACTGTACTGCTCCCATCCAACAATCCCCCACACATAATCACCTTTCTTGAAGTTTGGGTTTCCCGAATCTAACACTTCGGAAACAGCATATCCACTGATTGGCTGCATATATTTCAAATGTCAACCCCAAAAAAAATAGAAAATGGAAGGTAAAGTAAGGACATTGTTGACAGAGCAATGAGTGAAATGTAAGAAAGTAGGGTAGACTGCTAAAAATGAAGTATGGGAGACAACTCATTGCACATATAGTTATATGCAATTTAGGTATTCGACTTCCATACACACCAAATACATATGCCATCTAAATCCAACTGAGACAACTTAGATATGGAACTATTTTGCCTCTGGAAAAACAGTTGATCGATATGCAACTGTTCGGTAAAAGATTTGTTCACAAATCATGTCTGTTGTAAAGGAAATATGTTTTCCGAATAAGTCAACACATCGGGTCGAAACAATCATACAATAGTTACTATTAGTTGATAATCTAGGCCTCTACCGTTTGTTTTACTAAATCACAATTTGAAAAGCATAACCACCGGATGTTTATTTAACCAAGACAAGTCACTTCCAATTTACTAACTCTATTTTCTTCCAAGTTCAAACCACCGAGGGAACTATGAAAGGGCAAGTGGGAATAATAACCCGACTCGTGCGCTAATCAGCTTGAAAGGCTTATTATGCATATTATTACACAACAACCCCTAAATTTACTCTTTTGCTCAAGGGATTTGTCCACAGAGCTTAACAATAATAGGTCCAAATTGATAAAGAACATCTCAAAATCCAAACACTTTATGGGGTAATCTAGGACACCTTCTATTAGAATAATGAACCAAAACCCACAATCTAATCACCAACTCAATTGTATAATCAAATCAAATACTGTTCAAAAATGAAAAAAGATAGAATTTTTAATTTGGGGAAATGTGAGAGTGTAAGATACTTACTTTGCCAGGAGTAAAAGCAGGAACATAACTATCAGACTGTGTCATTCTGCTTCTCATGTAAGGATCACAAGATAAGTACATATTTTTCAAAAGAACTGAATTTGATCCTTCCGGGACTTTCAATTTGATTGTATCTGTAGTTGGTATCATGTCGGATTCTTTAGGAAACCCAGATATGTAATCTCTAAAAATGATTCTTTTATTGCTGATTTCATCTCCGTTCGCCATTTTCTGGTTCAGATTTTGATTTTTAGAACTGAAATTAGTGATGGGTTTCTGATTTCACTAGCACTACCTTCTGGAAAATTCTTGTGAGGGCTTGGCCGGATGGGTGTGATGATGCCACGTTTCGACATATTCGGCTGTAACGTATCGGCGTAAACGCTTTTTGTTTGTATCGTGATTTCTTGCGTTTTAACAGCTACCGTTACGTCTTAAGACCGTAAATTACTCCACTGTTGTTGGCCATTTTGCTTGGACGTAGTATCCAAAAGACAACGGAACTGTGCTGCGACAACTCAGCCTATTTACACTTTGCCAATTTTTGTTTTTTTAGACAAACTCTATTCATGCCCTATTAAACAAATGTTCTGGTCATAATCATTTAAACCGCTAAATCAGCATGCACACTCCACTTGATGCATGAGCCAAACAAAGGGACAAAATATACTTATAGATTTTAGCTTTAATCTAGGCCGAAGACTTATTATTACTGTACACTTAGGGTTACAGGAACTCTCCTTATTCCAGACGCTCAAACCTTCCTAAGATCAAACTTTTATAGTCTTACAAGAGGATATACAAATAAGTGACTACAGATTTGTTTTACAAGGCAGTTGGCCAACCGTGCCAACTTGCCTACTACTTTCCTAAAGTCGTAGTGGCAGTTCCTAGCCTTAGAAAACGTAAAGCAAATATCAACTCCGTGTAAGCTTTGTTGCGCTATATGATAACTTTAACCAGCGAAATCCAAATAGGTAGTTCCTAACCTTAGAAACGCATAAAGCAAACATTACTTTCGTTTAACCGACTTATAACCGTCTAGGACATGTCCCTGACACATGTCATCCAACTTGTTACACCATGATAGCTTGTCCAGCCGAAGTACGACCATCATAGTTGAGCATCATCCCCCCCACCCCTCCAATGATGCAAGTCTGCTAATGCAAGTCTTTCTTGCATCCCTGCATGCCTCATGCACATAAGTTATATGCCAAACTGTTTTGGTACCTCTTGATGCTAATCTCGCATCTTTGCCCATGTCCAAACCCTCTTTGGCCCATGCCTTGGCTTAGCTTGCAACTCTGGATGCATCCTGCATTTCTGACCTTAGCCAAGTTGCAGATGACGCGCTATCTTTATGCATCATTTCTAGACCGCTTGACCGGTCGTTCATATATCTCCCCCAACAGCTGAGCCCGACGCCCTCGATTATATTTGTTGTAGGTAATTAAGTATAAATTTTTGTTCTTCTAATTGCCAAAAGTTTGTACCCTTCTCCCAAGAAGCCTCTGAATCTGGTAAACCATGCCACTTTACCAAATAAAAGGTTCTCATATTCTTCTTGTGTTTCCTCTCAACTTGATCATCAAGTATACTCTCAAATTTCTTGTCAAATTGTGATCTGATTACTGGTGGTGTGTGTTTCGATTGCTATATCGAAGTGTCCAATAAATCAGGATGATACTTTTTCAAGAAGCTTACATGAAGAATGGGATGCACTTTCCATCGTTACGGAAAAACGATTTGTAAGCCACATTACCAACTCTTTTCATCACTTCCAAATGACCATCACACCTTGGAATTGAGCCTCTATGCAATGTCTTGCTAGAAATCTTCTTCCAAGTCTAGGGTGTTAGCTTTAAAAGTACTATATCTCCCACCTCAAATTCCACATTTCTGCGACGTAAATCAACATACTTCTTCATCCTTCTTGATGCATTGGATAAACTATCACGCTCCTGCTCAGTCATGCATCTCTGTTTTGGACCTTGCATAGTGGTATACTGCTGGACATGAGTCTTATTTTTTAGCCTTAGGAACCTCATGCATGTTGCTAACTCGAAAGGACTCATCTCCGTAGATGGAATATTGTGAAAATTGTAACAGACATGAGTAGTATCTATATACGAAACCGAATTTTCCTGGCTTTCAGTCACATAATGATGCAAATACTCTTCTAACAAAGCATTATCCTCTCTGTATGATCATCGTTTTGAGGAAGATTTCTAGTAGAAAACTTTAGTTCAGACCCACGCAATCCGACAAGGAGGCAGTCCTCTACTTGTAAACTGTGAGTCTCTATCTCTCGCAATATCTTGAGGAAGTCCCAATACCTCACTGCATTATTAAAGAACAGATCCGCTGCAGCGTTTGCATTACAAGAATAGAATAGGAATGATGATTATAGATTTTTCGTGGGTTGTAGTTGTGGTGGTAAGGGGTATCGTTCAAACTCGAACTTGTGAAGGTGATGGATTTTTAGATTTTAAAAATATATATACAAATATTGACAAATTGGTAGAGAGTTACTGGGACTAAAGATTCGGCCATTTTTCATTTTCAAGTGGTTCAGAATTTAATTCTAGGCGATTATAGTTCAAAACAAAACAAATATTAACTCTAGTTTATTGCCAAGATAGATTTTATAAAATATTACTTGTATTTCTTAAGCATGGAATATCAAAAATCCCTAAGACTAAGCATACTCCATCAAATGAAATCACAAGTAATTAATTTAAAATCTTATTTCAATTAAAATTGGTGCAAAAAGTAAATAAAGAATTAATTTAAATTACCACATGGATGAAACACGGCCTCCTCCGTCGTCCCAGTGTTGGGTTTAGCTCATCATGGTGAAAAACCTCTCAAAATATTTCATTGATGCTCAAAAGTGTTTTACAATGAAGAGAAAGATAAGTAAATGTTCTAAAACAGGATTCTGCGACCCACAGAAGGCGTCCAAGTTAAACGACAGAGCTGAAGTGCTGTTGTCGCTGAAAAGCTACGACCCACGCCTGTGAGTCTCTTTCACTGTTGATAAACGACTGCTGCTGCTAGTCCGTTCTTCGCGTTCTTGGTGCTCTTCATCAGCAGCAGCAGCAGAAACAGAGTTTGATCAACTCTTGATTTCTGCGTCTGTGGCTCTCCTCTCTTCTCCCAACTCTCGACAGCCTCTCTGTAGCACATTAGGAACATATTTATACGTAATTGAACCATTGAATCTCCTCCATTAATCCAAAAAATCTTCCCATTACTCGGCAGTGAATGAAAATATTCCCGATATTTTTTTCTTTAATTCTCTGATTTGTTACGGATTGTTCCATGTTTTATCTCTTCTCACGCGTCATCCTTGAGCTTTATGGATTGTTTCCAGCCAATAAAATCAACCCATGCACGTCTCTTCCATCCAAGAATTCCAAGAATAGAATATTTTTCTTATTTTAGAATATTTTCCCTGATTTGATTACCACCGGTTATCTAACCAATTTTGACCGAATCCAACACCCATACCAGCTCTATCTAGGCCCTAGGAACAAACCCATTTAATTTGGGCCATTGAATCTCCTTTAATCCCGTCCAAACTTCCAACCCTAAATCTGCCAGTTGATAACAATTTTTTCCCGCCAATTTTGTTTTTTTGAATTTGGGAAGAAGATGTCCTCCCCCTAACCAGAACTTGGGTGCGAATAGCAGCTTCCTTGGGGTGACCTGGGGGTGCCCCTTAGTAATTAGGTTACCCCTTATCCAAAAGCGAGAGTCCGAATAACACTTGTCCTCCGGGTGACAAAATCAACTTTTCGAGCAGAATTTTCCAAAAATGTTTATTTCCAAAAAATACCTACAAATACATAAAATAACAAAATTAGTACAAAATCGAGTGCCAACAATATATAGTATTGAGATCAAATTAGGCACAAAAATGTGTCTATCAAATACCCCCAAACTTATTATTTGCTAGTCCTCGAGCAAAATTTATTCTTGAAAAGTGACCGAGTTAATCTCGGGTGGGTTTATCAGAGGTGTACCCACAAAAACCAATACTCCAGACCCCAGCTATCTACGCAGAACCTTGGAAAGCACTAAAGAACCTCCTTGGTTGGCATACAATTATTGACTTTAAGAGGAAGAACCCTGATGCGAAATTCCAATTGATGTACACGAGTTTGCACTCAAGCATACTAAAATTCATATAAGTGACAGAGCTCTACTAAGATAGTTTCACGATGGACATCATACTCGGAGTCAAACTAATCACATGAAAAGATTAAGAAGATGGAAAAAGAAAAATGTAGATGGTTGAAAAGTGAACGGTGTTTCCCATATCTGTCTGAAGGCCTCTGCCAAGGTGAACCTAACCTAAATGACTGAGATACCGGTCTGACTAATATTAACACACTGGCATATACAAGGGAACCAGTGGTCAATAACTTAAATCTAGATCAACAAACTGGCAAATACAAGGGAACCAGCAGTTGACTACACATAACAATAACCATTTTTTTTTTTTTTTTTTTTAACTTAACGGCATGAATAGATCTTTTGGATCCAAGCGCATGCTTCTTGTCAGCAGATTACACGATAGTTCCCACGGGTCCTGCATTCCACGCTTGCTTAGGCGACGGAAACAGGGAGAACACACGCATATTGCTATCCAAGTGTTAATACTTATTCCGATTGGTCTAACTGGTCCGGTCTAATAATTTTTTTTTTTTTTTTTTTTTTAAAAGGTAACTCAGTCACTCTATTTCACCCTAGCAAAGGTAACAACTTGAATCGTGTGCCCCACCAAATCACTTGAAACAAAAGAAAACTAAAAATAGAAAGTGAAAAGGACTCGACAAGATATGGCGAAACTATCATGTTATTTCTAACACCTGAGCTCTGTGCTTTTATGAATAGACTCTATAGATGTTTCCATCTAGTCAGATTGGTTCCTCAACTCCTAAAACAAAAATGTTTCCATCCACTTAGATTGGTTAGTGCTATCCTTAATACGCATAAATTTCTAGGCTATGGAGTTTATTTATTGCAACTAAAAAGTTTCTCCCATACCCCCAAACTTAAATCTAACATTGTCCTCAATGTTCTAAAGATGAAACTAAAAGCATGAACAAGGAGAAATTGTTACCACTTGAAGCAAAAGAGATAAGGAAGGATATTACCATGTCGCAAGAATATTGGGTTACCTCCCAAGAAGTGCTAAGTTTAAAGTCTTCAGCCAGACGTAGGAAAGGTTTAGTCAACTCGAACCGTATAAAAGTAGCCGGAATAACTGTGGGTCTTTAAAACCAAAAAGAGCTGACAAAAGGAAACTGCAGTGAACCAACGAAATGAACAACACTAGCATGCCCTTACCTAGTTTCCTGATAACTATCGCTAATTGTGGTTCAGGTTCAGGCTCTATGAAAATAGAATATTTTCATTGGCTGCGTTTCTTCATAGGTTGGATCCAAATTATTAGGTCCTAGAGTCTGGAAAAACTCAAATAAGAACTTGGAATCACAAAGTAATAACCTAAATAATTGTGGATCCTCTAAGTCAATCAGATATGACTTACAAAATTGACCACAGTGAGAATAGTGGTCATTCTTAAGCAAATGTATCGATTCTAATTTCCTAAGGCATTCAGGTTTAGTCTCACAACTTAATATTCGACACATTTGGAATATAAACGTTCCCACAGTTGGAAGAAAACTATTTGGTGGGAAAACAAAATCAATCTTGGTATTATTGCCTGGGTTAACCACATCAACCAGAGGATGGGTTTCTAACATTTGAGACTCTTGTTGGATATCATTAGGTTCTGGAAAACGATTATGAAGATAATCTTGTAAGATGGTTGAGGCATTGATGTCAAGTCCCAAGTGAGGGACCTTACTAAGAGTTAAAGCACATGGAGAATGATACTCACCCCCAAACTTAGAGTTTTCGGCGTCTCTAGATAGACTGGTCATAACCTCCCTAATTTCTAGGTCGGCAATTGATTTTTCTAAGTCAGGTTCATCCTCGCTAATCTCTACGAGTTCATCTAAGACTATTGTTTCTAAATCGTTTGACTCGATCTCAAGATAAACTGGTTCCTCTAAACCATCATCGGTTTCATAAACAGGACATACTACATCGTCTGAAACGGGGGTATTTCTAGTCAAATCCTCGTCCTTTTGAATAGGTGAATAATTTTTAAAATTATTAGGATCTGAACCAGAAATAATATAATCATTATAAGGCTCAACTGGGGTAACAAATTCCTGATCACTATTCCCACATATTTCAGATTCTTCATCATCACTATCCTCATCATCATGATACAATTTTTGAAATTCAAGAATTCTCAATCTTTGTTCCAAACTACATGGTCTATGTTTATAATATTTCTCATAGATCGTTAGAGGTGATTCCTCAATAAAAGTTGGAGTATCCATATATCGCTGCCCACGCATATATTCACCAAGAGTCATTTCCGAAGACGTCTCTTGATAACGAGAATTTCTAGACATATATTCTCGCAACGTCATCGCAGGTGGCGTCTCCTCAAAAGGATTCATCACCGAAGAAATATAAACTACAGAGGGATTCTATACAATCACAAACAAGGCCGACTCGACTCCACCAAAGCAAACCTAAAGATTTCTAGAAAACAAAAAGCATGATGGCTCCACTTAGATTGTTTCTAGACCAGCTTCTATCTTTCGAATGGGAATTCGTTGCAATTTGAGCAAACCCCTCTGGAATCAATCCGAGTCAAAGTAAGTTGAATTGAGGCGAGGGAAGCTCAGTGGAGTTTTGATACCCAAGGCCTCACCGCTATCACAAGGCGGCGCAGTCACGCATTCAACCCACAGAAACCATCATGAACTTTGGAGTGTGCTTAAAGAGCAACCAATATTTTTCGAACGAGTTTCCTATTAAGCTCGTTACCCTATCGGTCTCGTTCTATTCCAAATTTTAAGCTTGGGTTCGCGTTAGGTTTCGTTTTCCTAAGGCGGGCAAGAAGGGAACGGTGATGAAATCCGAACCCTTATCTTGTTTAGGCCAGGCCTTGCCCTTTACTAGGAAAATAAAGACAGTCTGGTTCGTCCTCAAACAATTATCACCTTAAGGCAGACAGTAACCCGCTTGCAGGAGATTCGCGGGTGTTTCGATTGGACTTACCTCCCGTACCAGACGGGCGATGAACCGTTGTCGTCGACTCGGGCCACGACTCCTATGCCGTGTGCGAACCCGAGGGGCCGAGACGATATAGTAATCGTCGTCCTTCCCTGCACACAGTTTATATAATATTTTTTTTTTTTATAATAATACCCTTCCGTAGGGTTAAAAAAAAGAATAAAGTCCAATTGTCCAGAATAAATAAAAAAATTTACAGTTTTCCTCACACACTCTAAAAAAAACAAATTTAAAAATTAAATCCTAAAATTGTCCTTTTTTCTTCTCTTTTCGCTTTTCGCTTTAAGCTTTTTCCTCTCCAAGTCCTTAGTGCTCCAGTTCTCAAAGACAAAAAGACAAAGTAAAAAGGAACAAAAAATAAAGAAAAAAAATAAAGAAAAAATAAACATAAAAATTCTACCTAAGCACAAATCCGCGTCGGCGGCGCCATTTTGATTATAGATTTTTCGTGGGTTGTAGTTGTGGTGGTAAGGGGTATCGTTCAAACTCGAACCTGTGAAGGTGATGGATTTTTAGATTTTAAAAATATATATACAAATATTGACAAATTGGTAGAGAGTTACTGGGACTAAAGATTCGGCCATTTTTCATTTTCAAGTGGTTCAGAATTTAATTCTAGGCGATTATAGTTCAAAACAAAACAAATATTAACTCTAGTTTATTGCCAAGATAGATTTTATAAAATATTACTTGTATTTCTTAAGCATGGAATATCAAAAATCCCTAAGACTAAGCATACTCCATCAAATGAAATCACAAGTAATTAATTTAAAATCTTATTTCAATTAAAATTGGTGCAAAAAGTAAATAAAGAATTAATTTAAATTACCACATGGATGAAACACGGCCTCCTCCGTCGTCCCAGTGTTGGGTTTAGCTCATCATGGTGAAAAACCTCTCAAAATATTTCATTGATGCTCAAAAGTGTTTTACAATGAAGAGAAAGATAAGTAAATGTTCTAAAACAGGATTCTGCGACCCACAGAAGGCGTCCAAGTTGAACGACAGAGATGAAGTGCTGTTGTCGCTGAAAATCTACGACCAACAAATACAGTCGATGTTGCTGTTGATAAACGACTGCTGCTGCGAGTCCGTTCTTCGTGTTCTTCAGGCGTGTTAATGGCAGCAGCAGGTAACTTCTCTGCAACTCCTCCTGCGCCTCTCTGCTCGCCTCCAAACCTCCCCAAAACTCTCGACATCCTCTCTGTAGCACATTAGGAACATATTTATACGTAATTGAACCATTGAATCTCCTCCATTAATCCAAAAAATCTTCCCATTACTCGGTAGTGAATGAAAATATTCCCGATATTTTTTTCTTTAATTCTCTGATTTGTTACGGATTGTTCCATGTTTTATCTCTTCTCACGCGTCATCCTTGAGCTGTAGGGATTGTTTCCATCCAATAAAATCAACCCATGCACGTCTCTTCCATCCAAGAATTCCAAGAATAGAATATTTTTCTTATTTTAGAATATCTTCCCTGATTTGATTACCACCGGTTATCTAACCAATTTTGACCGAATCCAACACCCATACCAGCTCTATCTAGGCCCTAGGAACAAACCCATTTAATTTGGGCCATTGAATCTCCTTTAATCCCGTCCAAACTTCCAACCCTAAATCTGCCAGTTGATAACAATTTTTTCCCGCCAATTTTGTTTTTTTGAATTTGGGAAGAAGATGTCCTCCCCCTAACCAGAACTTGGGTGCGAATAGCAGCTTCCTTGGGGTGACCTGGGGGTGCCCCTTAGTAATTAGGTTACCCCTTATCCAAAAGCGAGAGTCCGAATAACACTTGTCCTCCGGGTGACAAAATCAACTTTTCGAGCAGAATTTTCCAAAAATGTTTATTTCCAAAAAATACCTACAAATACATAAAATAACAAAATTAGTACAAAATCGAGTGCCAACAATATATAGTATTGAGATCAAATTAGACACAAAAATGTGTCTATCAAACGAATGTAACATAATTCAAAAAACGATCAACAACGACCATTACCAAGGTAAAACCTTGCACCTTAGGAGGCCCATTGATAAAGTTCATCGATAAGCGTTGCCATGGTTTGTCTGGAATCATCAAAGGATGTAGCCATGCTGCTTCGTTTATCCTTTCCGTCTTATCCAGTTGACACACTAAGCATGTCATAACATACAACTCAACATCTTTTTACATCTTAGAAAAATAGTAAAAATAAGCAATCAAAGCATGTGGTCGTTCCGTGTTTGGATGACCAGCCCAAACCGAGTCATGGGTCTCTCACAAGCGTTCCCTTCTCAATCCACCTGAATTGGGTACATAAATTCTTCTTCCTTTGGCATAGATGACTCTATCATCTGTCCAACATTGAAAAATGATCCCATCACATATATGCTTAGCCAAGCGCACAAAAGCTTGATCATTTTTCGTCTTTTCTTTGATTCGAGGCAACAACTCTACCTCAATCGTGGTCAGTGCCACAACATATTATGCTTCCAACTTTCTGCTCAACGCATCTGGTGCAGAATTAAGTCTTTTTGGCTTATTTTTTATTATATATCCAAACTCGCTCAAAAAGTCAAGCCACCTTGCTTGTTTTGGCGTTAATTTCTTCTGGATGGTAAAGATAATAATGACCACATTGTCTGTCTGTATGATGAAGTAAGTTTCCAGCATATAATGGCTCCATGTTCTTTGGAAATGCATCACTGCCAACATATCTTTCTCATGCACAATTTATCGGCCTTCATCATTATTAAGCTTACGACTCCTCTAACATCTTGCACTATGACTCCCCTTAGAGCCCCGTCTAAAGAATTATCAGTGTGCACTTCAAATGGTGTATCGAAGCTAAGAAAGAAGATAATTGTTTCCATCGAGATCGCTTACTTTAATGCATCGAATGACCGCTCACACTCGTCAATCCATGCCCAAGATTTGTCCTTCCTCAACAAATCCGTCAAAGGGGATACTTTCTTTGAACAACCAACCATAAAACCCCGATAATAGTTTGCCAAACCCAAGGAAGAACAAAGTTCTCCCAACTTCTTTGGTTCAGGCCAATCCATAATGGCCTCTACTTTTTCTGATCCATATGAACGCACCCTTGTGATATCTGTTGATACATGAAAAATAGTTCCCCTTAACCAGGTTAGGGTTCCCCAAAGAAGGGGAAGGCTACACATAGAACATGGGGACTTCGGGACTAAGGCCCAAGTCCACCAAAGAAGTATCCATGATTTGGAAGAAACAATGAAGGAATTAGAAAGGAAGAAGGAGGTTATATTAGAGAAGGGATGGCATTAGTAGTAATTAAGGAGGTTTAGGACACATGACAAGATGTCATAAAAAGAAGGGGCTTTTGGAAAGTCTATATAAGAAAGGACAAGGTACAATGGAAAGACAACTCTCTCTCATACTATTCTAAGAAAAGTGAGGTCATCTTGGTACACTAGGACGGGTAGAACACAACGAGAATTCTGGTATTAACATTTGGCGACCACACCCGGAGGCTCATGACTAGTCTATCATGATGCAGCCGAGTGGTACTACCCCAAACGCGACTAACGGTCAGTTGAATAATCCGCCCCCTAATCTAGAAGGGGGGCGGATAGGGATAATGACAGACCCAATCTTACAAGCGAGAGGACCTGAAGCGACGCAGGAAAGGGATAAGCAACTAGAGGGCGGAAGCACGTCACTTGCGCAACCCACTTTCAAGGAAATGCAGAAAGAGTTGGAGGAACACATCCACAAGGAAAAAGAGTTGAGAAGATTGATGATAGAATCTAGCAACGAGCAATTCACCAAAGAAGCCTTGGAAAGCACCGAGGATAAAGAAGAAGATCACGGAATAATGACACAGGAGGCGATGGCCAAATTTTTCGAGACAAACTACAAAGTGGTAAAACAGAACAATTACGATTTCATGGCAAGCCCATACACCCCCGAGATCGTGGAGTATCAATATCCGGAGGATTATACTTCACCAAAGTTCAAAGTGTATGATGGACAAGGGAATGCGCGAGAACACCTTAGCAGATTCGTCTTCTCTAGGAACGATCGAGCCTCTGATGAGAATTTGTGCCTAAGGGAGTTCCCGAAGTCGTTTACTGATACGACCTTCTCGTGGTACGACAACCTAAATCCCGGAAGCATCAGCTCATGGACGGACCTTTCCACACACTTTCTCAGAAAATTTTATTCGGCAAAAAGGAAAGTCACGACCATCGACTTGAGTAAATGCAACCAATGGTTAGGGTAATACATAGGGAAGTATATCACCCGGTTTCGTCATTTTGCGTTGGATTGCCATGAGTACGTTAAAGAAGATGCACTAGTGGAGATATGCGTACGAGGAATGATACCATGTTTCAAGAAAAGCATGGTGAACTTCCGATTCCCAACCTTCGTCGAGCTGGAAGAAGCGGCAGCAAGAATCACCGATTGTGTCGAAGAAAGCAACTCGGATTATATTTGGCGCAATGCGGTCAACGCCGTCTCAACAACACAAAGGAACACCCGCACAAAAAATAACCAAGAAGGATAGGGCACGCAAACAAATCAGTCATATAGAGATCGACCGCTTCCTCCCCCATTTCCCTGTAATAAAGAGTAGATCGTTAGTCTCCTAGAGCAGTGGGTGGCGAATAAAGAAATTTAGTTGCTTCCAACGAGGGAGGATCCCACCGATACCCAGAAGAGAAACACCAGGTACTGTCACTTCCATCGCAGAGTACAACACCCCACGGTCGACTGCTATAACATAAGAAGAATGTTTCAGAAGAAACTGGAGGCGGGGGAAATCGAAATGGGAGATCCCGAGGGTGGAAAAGGAATCCAAAATCATGTAATGATGCTTTCTCATGATCCCAGCGGAGATGAATGGAAACCATAGGAAGAGAAGGATTAAGAAGCATGCGAGGTTACCATAGAAGGCCATACATTTACGAATACAGATGGTGTCGCTAGCAAATTGGCGGGTACAGTGTTGGCTCAACAATTTTTTGACTCGCTGGGTTTTAGCAAGGATCAGAGCAGGTAAGTGGCCAAAGCTATCGCGGAAATTGCGGAAGGAAGGCCTTACGATTCCCTTCCCAAAGAAGATATCGTATTCACAGACGAGGATATTTTCTATCCGGGAGAGCACCTTAGATCCTTATACCTGACTGCGTATATCAATAAGGTTCCTTTGAAGAGTTCCTTCGTAGATGGTGGCGCATATTTAAATCTAATCTCTACGCATATACTAGACTTCCTCGGAATACAGCGGTCGATAGTTAAAATGCGAACCACGACGGTGAAATGATTTGGAGGACATACTCAGACGGCAATCGGTATCGTCCATTTGGTTATGAAGATTGGTCCCATTCGTGGACTTACCCCTTTCTATGTAATAGAAGATGACACGGCGTTCCATGTACTGCTAGGACGAGGGTGGTTACTCAACCATAAAGTGTTAGCGTCAACGTACCATCAGTGTATCAAGACTAACATAGGAGGGAGGAAATTTCGTATACCATCCATGAGCCACCCCTTTGACCCGTAAGAAGCATATAAGACAGATACGGTTTTCTATGATTCGTCTAAGGAAGCGGATGAAATCCCCGAGGTGAAACTTACCCTACTACCAAAATGGAACGAGGAAGAGAAGACGGAGCCAACAAATTCAGTCTTCAGCCCGTCCAGGATGACGTTCCTAGAGGAAAGAAAGAGGAAACATGAAGATCAACCTAGGTTCCAGCGTTTCTCAATACCAGGTGGGGGGCACGTGTACCACTTATAGCAATTAACTGAGCGAGAGTCTACAAGCATGCAAAACTTCGACACACCCGACGTAGAGGCCCCCTCAGACGATCAAAACCTAAACGAGCTACCGTATAATAAAATTGATGATGAAGAATTAGGGGAACTACTTAATGCGAGGACACAGTATATAGAAGAACGGGCTCCTAAAGACCTCACCATGGATGACGTAGAAGAGATTAACATAGGAACAGAAGACGATAAGCGGCCGATCATGATCAGTAAAAGTTTGGACGTGAAAGAAAGGGAAGCTATGATCACCTTGCTCAGAGAATACAGAGATGTTTTCGCTTACGATTATGATGAAATGTCGGGTCTAGATAGCAGCCTCGTAGCTCATAACCTTAGAGTGTCTCCTCAATTCCAGCCGATAAAACAAAAAAGTAGAGAGTTCCCGAGGGTGAAGCTCTCACAATAAAGGAATAAGTGGAACATTTGTTGAAATCCAAATTCATCAAACCTATCCAACACCCGACCTGGTTAGATAACATCGTCCCAGTGGTGAAGAAGAATGGAAAGATCCGATGCTGCATAGACTATAGGGATCTCAATCGGGTCTGTCCCAAAGATGATTCCCCACTACCCAATATTGATTTAAAGCTGGACGCGACTGGATGTAAGACACGCTTATATTTCATTGATGGGTTTAATGGATATAACCAAGTAAAAATGGCCGAGGAATATGCAAAGAAGACTGCTTTCCAAACTCCATATAGGAATTTCTACTATGTTGTGATGCCCTTCGGGATAAAAAACGCTGGTGCCACGTACCAGTGTGCCATGACATCCATATTCCACGATCTACTGCGTCATACGGTAGAGGTATATGTGGACGACATCATGGTTAAAACTTCAGAGACTCAGATCCACGAATATCACCTAAAGACGGTCTTCGAAAGATGTATAAAATACCAACTTAAGATGAACCCTCTCAAGTGCGCCTTTGGGATTACATCTGGAAAGTTCTTGGGATTCGTTGTATCCAATGAAGGGATTCAAGTGGATCCAAGTAAGGTCGAGGAGATTATGACTATGGTACCACCAACTAATACCAAAGATCTCCAGGCATTTATAGGACGAATATCTTATATACTGCACTTCGTGCCTGGTTTGGCTCAGATAATGTTGGCATTCTTGCCCCTACTATGGAAAAAGACTATCTTCAAATGGGAAGAGACTCAACAAGTCGCGTTTGAAAAACTAAAGCAATTCTTCGTCATCTCCCAAGTTCTCAAACCACCAATGAAAGGGGTGCCTCTTTACTTATACACATCGTTCACAAGCTCAGCCATAGGGGCAGTCCTGGCACAAGATATGGGAGGAAATGAATTATCACATCTACTACGTGAGTCGGGTTTTAAGAGACACATAATTGAGATCCCCACGAGTAGAAAACGCATGCCTAGCCCGCATCTATGCAACACATAAACTAAGGCCGTATCTTCTGACGCATAATATGATCATGGTAGCCGCGGCAAACCCCATAGCGTATCTGGTAACTCTAGGAATGAGACCTAAAAAATACAACCTATGTTTTACCTACAAGTATACAGGGTCTTGATGAAGATAGAATGTAAATAGAGGTTTGTCCACAGGGACTTGGAGGATTTGCTAAAGTTTTCTAAATTTCTAAAGTTATCTGAATTCAAAAGAAGGTACTAAGGCTTTTGATTCCACTACTGGACCGTAGGCTAAGGAAATTATGATGCAATGTATGTCTTGTTCTTTCATGAAAGACTACAATGAGGATTCTACTAACTATCCTAACCAAATTACCCCTAGCATCAGTTGTCTTTAATCAGCACAACTAATCACAGGCATTTAGCTCCTCTAGCTAGTTTAGCTTAAGGCAATCTCTCTAGTGGATTGAATTCTTGGCCAAAGACCTAGCTCCGCTCCTAGTATCAGCTGTCTTCTAACAGCACAGGTGATCACAAGCAGGTAGCCCAAATGGCTAAGCATTCATCCTAAGGCAATTCAGCTCAATAAAAGAACATACAAATACATTACACATTCCTAGCATATGATCAAGAGCTTCCTCTAAACCCTAGCAAGTGAATTAGAACATGGACATGCTTGTAATCATGATACTAACAGGTATAAACATGCTCCACATTACACAGCATACAATTCACATTCAACCTTTATGCATAAGAGATATTCAACATGGATGAATTGAAAATGAATTTTGAAATTAATATTGAACTGCAAATATTGCTCACTGGCTAGCCCAGAGATGCCGAATTTCACAACCCCTAACACCCTTTTATAGTTACAACAAAAAAAATTCCAAAATCCCCAAATCAGTGAAATTAGGGTTCTGATAAAAAGTGAGATTAAATCACTTAATACATTGAAAACTACTCGAAAACTTTCACCCAGGCCCCTAATTAGACGTACACTAACTTTCCCCGAAAATCCCCAATTTATGAAATTAGGGTTTTACAAAAAATCTTTACCTAATCTCTGAAAACGACTGATAGCTCTCACTCATGCTTCCTTCTCGTCTGCTGATGTTACTCATGCCTTCGATTTATCCTCTAACCTCACCTATTTCATCAACTCCTAACCTAGGGTTCCTGTGAGATGAAACGATTAGGAGGTGATGTTATAAGTGGCTAGAAAGGTAGGTCTTGGTTGTTAGAAGTGATGATGGCTCGAGTGGTGGTGGTTGAGTGATTTGTGGGTTATGGTGGTGGTGATGGAGACAGCGTCGCTGTTGCAGAAGAGGGGAAGAAGGAGCTGGCTCGATGGGTTTTGGCTAGGGTGTGTTTGTTTTGGGTATAGGGTATTTGGTTGTTTGGGTGTTGAGCAGACCCATCAAATCTCGATGTTTTGTGAGGGGAATCCGTAGGATGATAGGATGAGGGAAAGATCCAACGATGTGATGTAAATGGATGTGGAGTGACCGTTGGATATGGAATACATCAAAACTGACGGTCCAAGATGGAGTTAGGTGTTGTAGTGTTTGACAGGAGCTTCAGACTTCGATGCACGACGATGAAGCGACCGTAGGATGCTGAGATGATCCAATCTGACGGCTGAAGATGAATGCGGGTATGGATATTGGTAATGGGTTTGGGTGAGGGTTTTGGGCCTTGGGTATGCCAAGCCCATATCTTCTTTAAGAACAATTCTTCCTCTTCAAGCCCACTTCTAGCCTTTTGGTCTTGTGCACAACATTCTTCGCGGCTTCCTTGTGTAATTCCTCCCGGCTTTTCACTACTTTTCTGCTCTTTTCTCTCCGCTATTCATCCAAACTTTATTTATTACCTAAAAATGCAAAATTAATTAATAAAAATATTTATTCTTGAAAACAATGAAAATACAGAATATGGGATAAAATGTAGAATTAATGCACAAAAGATGAGTTAAATGCCAAGAAAAATATATAGAAATATGCACTTTTTAGCACTCATCAAATACCCCCAAACCTGAATTTTACTTGTCCTCAAGTAAAAAAAAACTAAGGAAATCCTACCTATACCACTGTCGCTGGTCTCTCGATTGCATTTAGCGAATGCAATAAGCCTTTTAAACCACTAAGTGTCCCTAGTGGACGAGTTGAAGTCTCGTGAAGGTTTGCTTAGAACGTACCTACAAAGTTCTAGGTCAAAATATAAGCTCAGATTCCATCAAATGTGACATGTGCAAGTCAGTTTAAGCTCACAGCAAAATGGAGGTGTCAATCTAGCTATCAAGGCACAATCCTAGCACTGATAACAAATAAAGACATGTGATAAGAGTGTAAAGTGTATCTACACATGTGTAAAGAAAGATCTGAAGTTATGACTACTAATCACCAAGAGATAGTTTCTCAGGCTAAGAACCAAGGTCGAAATCTAGCTAGCTGTCCGGACTTTACGAGAATTGTGAATGAGTTGGAGGTATTTCACAATTACTCGCGTTGTACATCAATGGCATACACCCTTCCTTGCTTATTACAATAAAACACAAAAGATGACTCTTTACATGACTCTTATTTACATTGACCACTCTCTTTTATTTTTGGAACAAGAGAGGATGGAATTGAAAAATACTTGATTTTTTTTTTTTTTTTTACATAGAAACACTTTTGATACATATACAAAAGGAAACAAAAGATTACATGACACTTTGCAAGAGGTAGCCCTTTTTGATGCACCCAGTTAAATTCGATGGTTGTTTTTCTTAATGTAACCTCCACCTTCTATCCCAACCAACCAAAGAACAAGCTAGTCAAGTTTCGTTCAGTATTCTAAAGTGATTGGAAATCGTGACTTCCTATCAAACACCTTGAAGATCGAGGCCATACATGTATTGGTAGATCGTGCGCGTGCAAATTTCTTATCACTATGTGAATTGTGCTAGAATCAGGGTGCCTAAATATCTAGACTAAGACTCCTAATAATTACATATTTGCACAAGAGTCAACATTTCAAGGTAAATGAGCTCCATTTTTTTTTATGATTTTTCATTTTTTAATTTTTTTGGAATTTTTCAATTTTTTCAAAAAGATGGAGTTTTGTTTTCAATTATGGCATATTATCGTGGTATCTACTCTATACCCCCAAACCTAAACTAAACATTGTCCTCAATGTTTCAAAATATGGAAAGAATTAAAATGCAACATATGGAAAGGGACATGCTGAGTAGAGTAAAAGGAGAGAGAATACCCGATTTCGGCGAAAGCAGAATTAAAACTCCGTTATCCAAGGCAAACCTCCAACATATTCGGAGTCACAATGGATGAGCACAAAATATATACAAAAGGAAATTTAACTAACACATTATCTACAAGAAAATTTGGTTTTTAATGGGATTGGACTTTTTGGGAAAAATTTGGTTTTGTCGGGAGACATTTGGCTTTGATGGGAAAAAGAAAAATTTTGGTTTTTTAGGGAAACATTTGGAAAACTTTGGTTTTTATGGGAGAAATTTTTGGTTTTTGAAATTGGGAGCAAGCCCACTGTTGGTCCTCTAATGGAATGGGAGGAAGGCTGCGGCCCACGAAACACTAAGTTTTAATTTTGAAAGTTTAATTTGGCCCAGTTGGTTAAGGCCCGACGTTTGTTTTAAAACTTTGGTTTCGAGGTCCACTCTTGAGTGGAAACAAGCCCACAATCGGTTACAAGCTCAGCTGGGTTTAAACCCAGAGTCCAAAATACAAGTCCAATGAAAGAATTTAAACAAGCCCACAAAAATTAAATACAAGCCCACAAATTAAACAAACAAGCCCACAAATAAATTATTACAAACCCAACAGAAAATAAGAGAAGCCCAAAAATTGGCTTTAATATTACAAGCCCACAATTAAAAATTGGAAGCCCACAATTCGGGTTCTCTTAAATGGGTTACCTTTTAAGCACAGCCCAGCTGCTCTGATATTGTTGCAAAAACCCAGTTGGGCTTTGGTTCTTTTCCTTGGTGGCGTCCCAGCAGAGGAAAACATGTTCAGAACAGCAGGCCCAACAGCAAATGAAGTGAAGCAGATGCAGATGCAAATGCTATGCAGTGAAATGCAAAAATAGCTAATAAAACTACAAGAAAAACACAGCACCAATCCCCGGCAACGACGCCAAAAACTTGGTGGGCCCGGAGGAGTGTGAAAATTAAGCGATAAAAACGGGCCTACAGTAATACCGCAAGTGCACGGTCGTCAGTTGTAGCTCGTGCAAGTACGGGTCGATCCACAGAGACTGGGAGTGTTTTGGAGTTTTCTAGCTATTTGGGCTCTAAATTGCTATTGGGCTTCTAATTGTGCTTTGGGCTTAGTGGGTTTGTTTGTAATGATGAAGTGCTTTAGGCCTTGGGCCTTTGAATGATTTTGGAATGAACTGTGAACTTGGGCTCAACAGTTCAATTGTGAACTGGGCTTGGGTTTTTTTTCTTACCTTGATGTGACAAATCTCCTCAATTAGCATCGACCCATGTCTTCTCTGCTTCTCCTGGTGCCTTTCCGATACCTTGATTTCTTCTCTAGGTCACCTACTTCATCAACCTCTCACGCTTAGGGTTTCAGGGAAGAAACGTGAGAGATTGAGGGAATAGGGGGCTAGATAGTTAGGGGGTGATGATGGGTTGGTAGTTTAGGGATGATGTGAGACAGGTAGAGGTGGTGGCGCGGCAGTTGCAGGGAGTGGTGGTGGTTCTGCAACTGTCGGGGTAGGGGAGAAAAAGGGAGAAGAAGAAGAAAGAGAAGAGAACAGAAGAATGGTCGATGTTTTTAGGTTAATAGGTATAGGTTGCTAGTGTGTGAGGCGGGGTATCAAAGTTCTATATTGGCGAATCTGAGTCACTGGATGCGAAGCTGTAGGTGAATCGGATGGCTACCCCTGAAGAGGCTGGTAGCGACCGTCGGATGTCTTGATACAACGAAGTTAACGGCGAAGATCGAGGTTAGGTGCTGTAGTGTTTAGCGGAAGTATCGATATTTGATGCACATGCATAGGAGCGACCGTAGGATTCAAATGCAATCTAATCTGAAGGCTTGGAAATTAAGCACTACGGTGTTTGACAAGAACCTCGGATTTTGATGCACTCTACTGAAGCGACCATTGGATTTCGATGATCCAATCCGACGGCTGAATATGAAGACGGGTATGGATATTGGAAATGGGTTTGGGTGAGGGTTTTGGGCCTTGGGTATGCCAAGCCCATATCTTCTTTAAGAACAATTCTTCCTCTTCAATCCCACTTCTAGCCTTTTGGTCTTGTGCACAACATTCTTCGCGGCTTCCTTGTGTAATTCCTCCCGGCTTTTCACTACTTTTCTGCTCTTTTCGCTCCGCTATTCATCCAAACTTTATTTATTACCTAAAAATGAAAAATTAATTAATAAAAATATTTATTCTTGAAAACAATGAAAATACAGAATATGGGATAAAATGTAGAATTAATGCACAAAAGATGAGTTAAATGCCAAGAAAAATATATAGAAATATGCACTTTTTAGCACTCATCAAATACCCCCAAACCTCAATTTTACTTGTCCTCAAGTAAAACAAAACTAAGGAAATCCTAACTATACCACTGTCGCTGGTCTCTCGAATGCATTTAGCGTATGCACTAAGCCTTTTGAACCACTAAGTGTCCCTAGTGGACGAGTGAAGTCTCGTGAAGGTTTGCTTAGAACGTACCTACAAAGTTCTAGGACAAAATATAAGCTCAGATTCCATCAAATGTGACATGTGCAAGACAGTTTAAGCTCACAGCAAAATGGAGATGTCAATCTAGCTATCAAAGGCACAATCCTAGCACTGATAACAAATAAAGACATGTGATAAGAGTGTAAAGTGTATCTACACATGTGTAAAGAAAGATCGGATGTTATGACTACTAATTACCAAGAAATAGTTTCTCATGCTAAGAACCGAGGTCGAAATCTAGCTAGCTGTCCGGACTTTACGAGAATTGTGAATGAGTTGGAGGTATTTCACAATTACTCGCGTTGTACATCAATGGCTTGCACCCTTCCTTGCTTATTACAATGAAACAACAAAATGACTCTTTACATGACTCTTATTGACTACTCTCTTTTATTTTTGGATAAGAGAGAGCTATTTTCTTTACATGACACAAATGGAATTTGAATACTTGATTTTTTTTTTTTTTTCTGATTTTTTT
>NW_020620714.1:10498152-10517142 GCF_003573695.1 Papaver somniferum | reverse complement strand
TTTTTTTTTTTGGAACAAGGAAACACTTTTGATATATAAGGAAAAAGAAACAAAAAATTACATGACACTTTGCAAGAGGTAGCCCTTTTTGATGCACCCAGTTAAATTCGATGGTTGTTTTTCTTAATGTAACCTCCACCTTCTATCCCAACCAACCAAAGAACAAGCTAGTCAAGTTTCGTTCAGTATTCTAAAGTGATTGGCAACTAAAACTTCCGATAGAACACCTCAAGGATGAGGCTATACATGTATTGGTAGATCGTGCGCATGCAAGTTTCTTATCACTATGTGAATTGTGCTAGAATCAGGGTGCCTAAATATCTAGACTAAGAATCCTTATGTATTACATATTTGCACAAGAGTCAACATTTCAAGGTAAATGAGCTCCATTTATTTTTTTCATTTTTTATTTTCATTTTTCATTTTTTCAAAAAGAGGGAGGAGTTTTGTTTTCAATTATAGCATGTTATAAGGGTATATACTGATTATCACCCCTAAACCTAAATTAAACAGTGTCCTCAATATTTAAAAAGTGCAAAAGAAAGAACTGTACAGAAAAGGAAAAAATAAAATGGAATCTTCAACCTGGTTTATGTACAAGGGTGGACCAATCAGGCCGAATAGACGGGATCCTCCAGATCGGTTGCCTCAATGTCAGGCGGAAGTGGTTCAAGGAACGGTTTCAATCGCTGCCCATTCACTTTGAAAATGTTCTTGTTGGAGACATCTTCAAGTTCCACAGCTCCATGAGGGAATACCGTGCGTACTAGGAACGGGCCGGTCCATCGGGACCGCAATTTTCCTGGAAAAAGATGCAGCCGAGAGTCGCATAACAAAACTTTCTGACCCGGTGTGAATGACTTGCGCAGAATACGCTTATCATGAAACAACTTCATCT
Source organism: Papaver somniferum (assembly GCF_003573695.1). Taxonomy (NCBI): domain Eukaryota; kingdom Viridiplantae; phylum Streptophyta; class Magnoliopsida; order Ranunculales; family Papaveraceae; genus Papaver; species Papaver somniferum. The sequence continues at coordinate 10,516,244 of NW_020620714.1, read as the reverse complement.
TTTGCTTATACAGCTTGGCACTGTCATAAGCCTCATTCCTTAATTCTTCTAACTCATTGAGTTGAAGTTTCCGTTGTGCACCCGCCTTGTCAAGAGAAAAGTTAAGTTTCTTGATAGCCCAGTAAGCTCGATGTTCTAATTCCACAGGAAGATGACATGGCTTTCCATACACCAGACGATAAGGGGACATGCCAATTGGTGTCTTATAAGCTGTTCTATAGGCCCACAAAGCATCATTCAATCTCAATGACCAATCTTTCCTTGACGGGTTGACCGTCTTCTCCAGAATGTGCTTAATTTCCCTATTAGAAACTTCTACTTGTCCGCTTGTCTGAGGGTGGTACGGAGTTGCAACCTTGTGGGTTATGCCATACTTGCGTACTAAAGACTCAAAGTACTTGTTACAGAAATGTGAACCACCGTCACTGATTATAGCTCTAGGGGTACCAAAACGTGAAAATATGTTCTCCTTCAGAAATGAGAGTACCACCTTGTGGTCATTCGTCTTGGTTGCAACAGCTTCAACCCACTTCGAAACGTAATCAACAACAACTAGGATGTATAATTTTCCTTCAGAAATAGGAAATGGACCCATAAAGTCAATCCCCCACACGTCAAATAGCTCAACGATCAAAATCGGATTCAACGACATCATGTTTCTCCTCGAGATACTTCCTAGTTTCTGACAGCGCTCACAAGCAATACAATACTCATGGCAGTCTCTAAACAGCGATGGCCAGTAAAACCCACACTGCATGATCTTTGCAGCGGTCTTGTTGGCACTGAAATGCCCTCCACATGCTTGGTCATGACAGAAAGATATCACATCTTTCTGTTTCCATGTCAGGTACACATCTCCTAATGATTTGGTCTCGGCAGTACTTAAACAAATATGGGTCGTCCCAAAGGAAATGTTTAACTTCAGCCAAGAACTTGGAGCGGTCTTGTCTCGACCAATGTGAGGGCATTCTACCTGTAGCAAGGTAGTTAACAATGTCGGCAAACCAAGGAAGGTTTGACACAGACATCAATTGTTCATCATGGAATGATTCTCTAATCAGCTCAGATTCATCAATAGACTCACTAATTAATCGGGACAAGTGATCAGCAACCACATTCTCACAACCTTTCTTATCACGAATTTCGATGTCGAATTCCTGTAATAAGAGTATCCATCGAATAAGGCGAGCTTTAGCATCCTTCTTAGAAAGAAGATACTTCAAAGCCGCATGGTCAGTGTATATTATGATCTTAAATCATATCAAATAAGATCTAAACTTGTCTAATGAAAATACCACGGCAAGTAACTCCTTCTCGGTAGTCGAATAGTTGAGTTGAGCATCATTAAGAGTTTTACTAGCATAGTATATCACATATGGTAGTCTATCAACACGCTGTCCTAAAACAGCGCCAACGGCATAATCAGAGGCATCACACATGAGTTCGAACGGTAGTTCCCAGTTGGGTGGTTGGACAATAGGATCTGAGGTGTGGAGAGTCTTGAGTTCTTCCCATGCCTTCACACAAGCAGCATCGAAGTTAAAGACAACATCTTTGACAAGTAGATTACACAAAGTTCTTGAGATTTGGCTAAAGTTTTTGATGAATCGCCGGTAGAACCCAGCGTGACCTAAAAATGATCGAATCCCCTTCACAGAGTGGGGTTGTGGTAAATGTTGAATGAGGTCGACTTTAGCTTTATCTACTTCAATTCCTTTTTCCGAAACGATGTGTCCTAGAACTATGCCGGAGTTTACCATGAAGTGGCATTTTTCCCAGTTTAAAATCAGATTCTTTTGCTTACATCTAGACAACACAAGGACCAGATGGTCCAAACATTCATCAAAAGAGGAACCAAACATAGAGAAATCATCCATAAAGATCTCGAGAAAACTATTTATCATGTCTGAAAAAATGCTCATCATGCAACGCTGAAAAGTGGCAGGTGCATTACACAGCCCAAAGGGCATACGTCTAAAAGCAAATGTCCCAAATGGACACGTAAATGTAGTTTTTTCCTGATCTTCCGGTGCAATGTGAATTTGGTTATAACCGGAAAAGCCATCTAGAAAACAGTAGTGACTGTGTCCAGACACACGTTCTAGCATTTGGTCTATGAAGGGAAGGGGGAAGTGATCTTTTCTTGTTAACGTGTTCAACTTCCTGTAGTCGATACATACTCGCCATCCTGTGGTTGTAGGTGAAGGGAATAACTCATTCTTTTCGTTCCGAACTACAGTAATGCCTGACTTCTTAGGCACAACTTGAATGGGACTAACCCATTTACTATCTGAAATCGGATATATGATACCCGCATCAAGTAGCTTCAAGATCTCACTCTTAACAGCGTCTCTCATGTTAGGATTAAGTCTCCTTTGCATTTCCCTAGATGGTTTGTCATTCTCTTCAAGATTAATGTGGTGCATGCAAATGGTGGGACTTATCCCTTTGAGATCTGAGATGGTCCATCCTAAGGCTTCTTTCTGCTCCTCAAGTACTCCTAAAAGCTTGTTTTCCTGTTCTATGTTTAATCGTGAAGAAATGATAACAGGTAAAGTATCAGAAGGACCTAGAAATGCATACTTCAAAGTATCAGGTAATGGTGTCAATTCCTGTTTGGCATTAGGAGACTCATCCGAAGATATAACAGACTTCTCAGAAAGTGGGAGTTGTTCCACTGTAGTCTGCCATTTAGTGATGTCCATTTGAGGTACAGATTCGAGCAAAGATTGGACTTCACCAATGTATTCATCATCATACAACTCCAAGTTAACATCTTCCAAACATGCTTGCAAGGGATCTTTTGACATAATGCCAGTCAATGAATCTTGTATCAAACTATCAATCATATTGACCTCATGTACATCCTCATCATCAAGATTCACATGCTGTTGACTAACATTAAACACATTCAGCTCTACAGTCATGTTTCCAAAAGACAGCTTCAACACTCCATTACGACAATTGATGATCGCATTAGACGTCGCCAAGAAAGGACGTCCTAAAATGACAGGAATGTGACTATCCGGGTTTTGTAAAGGTTGAGTGTCTAAGACAATAAAGTCTACAGGAAAGTAGAACTTATCAAACTTAATCAAAACATCCTCAATTACACCTCGAGGGACTTTGACGGATCGGTCCGCCAATTGGAGAGTTATGGGTGTTGGCTTCAATTCTCCAAGACCTAACTGCGCATAAACAGAATATGGCAGGAGGTTCACACTTGCACTTAGATCTAATAAAGCTTTATTGACCATGTGGTTTCCTATAGTGCAAGAAATTGTTGGACAACCTGGGTCCCTAAACTTAGGTGGAGTTTTGTTCAGAATGATGGAACTCACCTGTTCATCTAAGAAAACACGTTTGTGCACATTAATCTTGCGCTTTTGAGTGCACAAGTCTTTGAGGAATTTGGCATATGCAGGGATTTGCTTAATTTCCTCAAGAAAAGGAATATTGATGTTGACTCTTTTGAACAGTTCTAACATCTCATTGTAGTGGGTGCTTATCTGTTGGCGAACTAACCTCTGAGGATATGGAGAAACATGAGCATTAGGAGTTAGAGGGATATTCACAACAGTGGGATTGTCGGCTTCACTAATGTGCTCAGGCTCCTTTTCTAAGTTGGAGGTGTTCTTTGGTGGTGCAGGCAATGATATGTTTGGCTCAGATTCATTTGATTGTGGTATGCCTACATTGTTCTCAATAATCTTACCACTTATGAGAGTGGTGATGGAATGGATTTGATCGGGTGAGGTTTCATTGCAAGATGATGTGCCTGCTTGAAATATCCTCTTTGGATTTTGTTGGGGCTGGATAGGAAGTTTACCCTTTTCTCTTGTATTCAGTGCATCGCAAATTTGAACCATCTGTAGTTCTAGAGCGGAGACTCGTTGATCAGTTGCTTTCTCATTTTTCATCAGATGTTGGGTCAACTGATTGATACTCTCTTCGATGCTAGACAATTTCTTGTCAGCAGTGTATTGAGGGTACGACTGCTGTTGAGGATTTTTAGCGTATTGATAGCCTTGATTGTTTTGATAGCTTTGAGTGGGTTGAGATGGTCCTCCTTGAATGGGTCCTTTAGACCATGAAAAATTGGGGTCGTTCCTCCATCCTGGGTTGTAGGTCTGTGAATAAGGGTTATGCTCTTGTTTTTGAAACATAGCATGTGCCTGTTCCAGCCTAGATTCTTGGAATGTATGCATTTCCGGACAATCACTGACCTGATGGTCAGAACCGTTACATATATCACAGATAGCCATTTAGACATGTTCACAGAAAGCAGTGGTAGAAGGTTTTACGTTTTTCTGAAGTTCTAACGCTTCTATTCTTCTTGCTAGTGCTGCCATTTTTGCATTTCCCTCAAAATCAGACTCAATTCTATGGACCTTATCTACAGGTGTAGTCTTTCTAGGTTCACGAATGGACTCCCACTGTTGAGTTTTTTCAGCAACTTCAATTAGGAAAGCCCAAGAGTCATCAACACTTTTATCTGTGAAGAGTCCATTACACATAGACTCTACAATTGTTCGGGTGGAGACATCTAAACCTTCATACAAAATTTGCACAAGTCTCCATTTTTCAAAACCATGATGGGGACACTTAAGCAACAATTCATTGAATCTCTCAAGATATCTAGCTAAGGTTTCACCTTCTAATTGTACAAAGCTGTTCAAATTTTGACGAATTGTCGCAGTCTTGTGATTAGGGAAGAACTTTTTGAAAAATTCTTTTGTGAGGTTGTCCCATGTCCTAATTGACTGTGGATGTAAGGGATACAACCATGACTTGGACTTTTCCTTCAAAGAGAAAGGAAATAGTCTCAATTTTAGGGTTTCGTCAGACATCTGAGTGAAACGTATAGTTCCACAAATCTCCTCGAATTCTCTCACGTGATGGTAAGGGTTTTCGTTTTCAATTCCTCTAAACACGGGAAGCATTTGTATTGTGCTAGATTTTAGCTCATAATGACCAGTAGCTTCTGGTAAAACAATGCACGAGGGTTGGCTTGTCCTCATGGGGTACATGTAATCCTTGAGACTACGGGGTTCTTCCATTATCTCAGGTTGGTCCGGTGTGTTTTCCTCAGAAGATGTGGGTATGTCAATTGGTCTATTAGATTGATTCTAATTAGTCGGTTTGATTGGTCTCTAAAGGTCACAATCATATCCTAATAAGATCATTAATCAATGAAATAACAACTAACAAGCCCACAGTCAATGAAAAAAAAACACGACCTAAAATTTGGTTTTGTTGGGTTTTGGTTTCACAATGGGTTTTGGTTTATAAAATGTAGAGCCCAAATTTTTGGTTTGAAAGGGTTAGAAACATTGGTTTAAAATGGGTTTAGAAAATTTTTGGATTAATTGGGACAAAGCCCAACCAACTAAAAGGCTTTTGGTTCTTGGGTTCTTTGAAGAATTTTGGTGAGAAAAATCTTAACTCACGGCCCAACAGAATTTTGTTGCCTCTAAGCCCAACAAAATTGTTTTTGTAAGGTTAGGAGCCCAATGGATGGGATATAAACCTATAGTCCAAATTAAAGTGTAAGCCCACAAAAGAAAAGAAAAAATAACAAACAAATAATTACAAGCCCATAAAAGAAAGAGAAAAAGAAAAAGAAAAATAAAAATTATTACAAGCCCAAATAGAAAATAAAGAAAAAGAAAAACTAAAATTATTACAAGCCCAAATATAAATACTTAAATACAAGCCCAAAGAAATTTAATGAGGCCCAGTTGGGTTAGCTCATGGGTTAGGCTTACTTGATTTTTGGAGGGAAGCCCAAATTTGGGCTTTTTATCCCTTTTTGTTGCACTAGCCCAGTTGGGCTTGGATCTTCCTTAGTAACCTTAATCAACAACTCAGCAGAATTGCACCAGCAGCTTCACAGCAGCAGCAAGCAGGAGGGAGCAGCAACAACAGCAACAGCAGCTTCACAGCAGCAGCAACAGTAGCAGCAAACAAGGAAGTTGCAGGTCAGGAACAAGCAAGATTAACAAGAAAGAAAACAGAAAACAAGCAAACCGCTACCGAGTCCCCGGCAGCGGCGCCAAAAACTTGGTAGCTCTAGGAATGAGACCTAAAAACTACAACCCATGTTTTACCTACAAGTATACAGGGTCTTGATGAAGATAGAATGTAAATAGAGGTTTGTCCACAGGGACTTGGAGGATTTGCTAAAGTTTTCTAAATTTCTAAAGTTATCTGAATTCAAAAGAAGGTACTAAGGCTTTTGATTCCACTACTTGACCCTAGGCTAAGGAAATTATGATGCAATGTATGTCTTGATCTTTCATGAAAGACTACAATGAGGATTCTACTAACTATCCTAACCAAATTACCCCTAGCATCAGTTGTCTTTAATCAGCACAACTAATCACAGGCATTTAGCTCCTCTAGCTAGTTTAGCTTAAGGCAATCTCTCTAGTGGATTGAATTCTTGGCCAAAGACCTAGCTCCACTCCTAGTATCAGCTGTCTTCTAACAGCACAGGTGATCACAAGCAGGTAGCCCAAATGGCTAAGCATTCATCCTAAGGCAATTCAGCTCAATAAAAGAACATACAAATACATTAACATTCCTAGCATATGATCAAGAGCTTCCTCTAAACCCTAGCAAGTGAATTAGAACATGGACATGCTTGTAATCATGATACTAACAGGTATAAACATGCTCCACATTACACAACATACAATTCACATTCAACCTTTATGCATAAGAGAGATTCAACATGGATGAATTGAAAATGAATTTTGAAATTAATATTGAACTGCAAATATTGCTCACTGGCTAGCCCAGAGATGCCGAATTTCACAACTCCTAACACCCTTTTATAGTTACAACAAAAAAAATTCCGAAATCCCCAAATCAGTGAAATTAGGGTTCTGACAAAAAGTGAGATTAAATCACCTAATACATTGAAAACTACTCGAAAACTTTCACCCATGCCCCTAATTATACGTACACTAACTTTCCCCAAAAATCCCCAATTTATGAAATTAGGGTTTTACAAAAAATCTTTACCTAATCTCTGAAAACGACTGATAGCTCTCACCCATGCTTCCTTCTCGTCTGCTGATGCTACCCATGCCTTCGATTTATCCTCTAACCTCACCTATTTCATCAACTCCTAACCTAGGGTTCCTGTGAGATGAAACGATTAGGAGGTGATGTTATAAGTGGCTAGAAAGGTAGGTCTTGGTTGTTAGAAGTGATGATGGCTCGAGTGGTGGTGGTTGAGTGATTTGTGGGTTATGGTGGTGGTGATGGAGACAGCGTCGCTGTTGCAGAAGAGGGGAAGAAGGAGATGGCTCGATGGGTTTTGGCTAGGGTGTGTTTGTTTTGGGTATAGGGTATTTGGTTGTTTGGGTGTTGAGCAGACCCATCAAATCTCGATGTTTTGTGAGGGGAATCCGTAGGATGATAGGATGAGGGAAAGATCCAACGATGTGATGTAAATGGATGTGGAGCGACCGTTGGATATGGAATACATCAAAACTGACTGTCCAAGATGGAGTTAGGTGTTGTAGTGTTTGACAGGAGCTTCAGACTTCGATGCACGACGATGAAGCGACCGTAGGATGCTGAGATGATCCAATCTGACGGCTGAAGATGAATGCGGGTATGGATATTGGTAATGGGTTTGGGTGAGGGTTTTGGGACTTGGGTATGCCAATCCCATATCTTCTTTAAGAACAATTCTTCCTCTTCAAGCCCACTTCTAGCCTTTTGGTCTTGTGCACAACATTCTTCGCGGCTTCCTTGTGTAATTCCTCCCGGCTTTTCACTACTTTTCTGCTCTTTTCGCTCCGCTATTCATCCAAACTTTATTTATTACCTAAAAATGCAAAATTAATTAATAAAAATATTTATTCTTGAAAACGATGAAAATACAGAATATGGGATAAAATGTAGAATTAATACACAAAAGATGAGTTAAATGCCAAGGAAAATATATAGAAATATGCACTTTTTAGCACTCATCAGTATCTCACCTCTAAGCCTGTCCTGACTGGGAGAACATCCCGATGGCTGTTACAATTATCAGAGTTCGAACTCGATTATCAGCGACCTAAAGCAGTGCGAGGACAAGCGATCGTTAATCTAATGGCGATGTTCCCTGGGGAAGGAGATGACGAAATTCTTGACCGGGTGCCGGGAGAGGTAGATGCCGCCGATTTTAGGAAGCCTCGGACCATGTTTTTTTGAAGGTTCGTCATATGATACCGTTGGAGAAGAGGTAGTAGTGTGCGAAGCATCGCAAGGAGAATTGTTCTCATATTCGTTCAAGTTGGACTTCCGCTGCAGTAACAATGTCGCCGAATATGAAGCTTTGATCCTATGGCTCAAGATGGCAAAGGAGCTTGGCCTAGGAGGCGTTGAGATAAAGGGGGACTCGAGGTTGGTGACCAATCAAGTCAATGGGAACTTCCACGTCAAAGAACCACACTTAGACCCATATCGAGCGGAGGCTAAAAACCTGATAAGTCAAACAGGGTCGACCCTAGATCATACAGGTAGAGGAAATAACAAACACGCAGATGCCCTGGCAACATTAGCTAGCAAGATACAACTAAACGATAAGGAAGAGGGTACAATAAGAGTCAGAATGAAGGAGTTTCCCAGCACCTGGAGAGAAGACATGGCCTTTGAAGAAGCAGACGATTGGAGGCAGACTTATATTGACGAATTGACAAAAACAGAGGAGGATCGTGTAATACCTACCCAAACTCTGAAACAGTTCGTATTGATCCAAGGAGCGCTTTACTATCGAGCAGCAGGGGGATCTCTTTCCATATGTGTGGGTAAGAGAGAAGCGGAAAAGATACTCCAGGAGCTACATGCAACAACATGCAGGCAAACCGCAACGTTTCACCTATACAGAAAGCTTCAGAGGAGAGGGATATACTGGCCCAGCATGTCGGCACAAGCAGCGGCCCTCCAAGACAATTTCGTTGATTGTTGATAGACACATTTTTTTGTCTAATTTGGTCTCAATACTACATATTGTTGGCACTCAATTTCGTATTTATTATGGTGTTTTATGCGTTTGTAGGTATTTTTGGAGAAATAAGCTTTCGCGGCGAAATTGGCTCGAAAAGTCTCTCGTGGGAGAAAATTACTAAAGGCGTCCCTCATTTGGATAAGGGGCACCTCAATTACTAAAGGGCACCCTACGGGTTAAAGACACTCATGCTTCTGATTCAGGCCATCCCAGAGCAGCTACTAAGGACACACCGGAACTGGATAAGGGGAGGTCATCATCTCCAAATTTCAAATATAAAAAAGGCGGGAAAGTTGGTGTTTCAATGGAAGAATTAGGGTTAATGATTTGGACCACTTTTAACGAGACTCAACTGCTGATTTTCGTGGAGTAGGTATGTTTTGGCAATACAGTTATGGTATGGATGTTTAACTGGAATGGTTTTGGCTGTATGATCGTGATGAAGCAAACCAGAGGATGAATATCACGGGATACTCTGATTTAGCAGTAGAAGAGTTTTGGATGGATTTTACTTGTGTTATGGATTCATATAATCTTGTTGTCCAAAACAGGGAAGGTAAGGCGGCCAGATTCGAGAAAAGAGGAATGGTCATCGAGTTTATGTAAAACAGTGGTGGAGTGTATTTCCCTCTTCTGCGAACTTTTGTGGATTGATTTTGGTTTGATATTTTCGTGGATTTGGACCGGAATTAGTTGTTCGTGGTCAAACAGGGTCGATACTTGGATTACTCACGTAAAAAATGGAGATTTATCTCAATTACTCTAAACATGGGAAGTGGATATTTACCAGGTTTTGTTTGAATGAAATAAGGAAACAAAAGAAAAGTCTGTAACTTGTCATGGAGGAAAAGGAGAGATTTAATCGAGATTTAGAGGCCTCTGTTTGATATAAATAATGTGTTGGGACGTTCAAAGAGAGGGGTCGAGAGTTTGGGGTAAGCAACGGAGGTTACAGAGCCGGAGTTGCAGAGGAGTATGTAGGTGATGCGTGTAAGAAGAACACCAACAATAGATCACACTTTACAAAAACAGTCATCTTTCCTTTGTAACAGAACCCAATCGTAATAGTGGGCTTTGTAACAATTAGCTCTGTTACAAACTCGCTGCATTATATTATTTTTCAATAAAAACACCTTTTGAGCCATGTTTCTATCTTTTGAGTGTGTTTTCGACATGAGGAGTTAAACCCCAATACTGGGACAAAGGAGGAAGCTATTTTCAAGCATGTGGTAATTCTACTTATTTCTTGTATGACTTTTTGCACTTGATTTAATTATTTTATGATTTTTACTAATTAGTTGTTATTTCGTTTGATAACGTATGCTTAGTTTTAATACTTTTGATGCGTTATGCTTGTGATTTACAATTAATCTTTTAAAAATCCATCTTGGAAAAGAAGAAGAGTCTATAAAAATTTAACTTTGGAGCTATAAATGTCTAGAATAATTAGTTGAACCACATGAACATGAGAATTGGTGGAATCCGAAGTCCTAGTATCTCTCGTTATCGTGACAATCTTGTATATATATTTTCCTTGTTTTTAGTGTTTTCTTTTATTAAGTCTTAAACCAATTTCAACAAGTCCGAGTGAGCGACAACTTTTTACCACTATACGAAATTCGATCAATTTTTGACGATGTTGCCGGAGATTTGTATTAGGTTTTAGATTTTAGATTTATTTTATATTTTTTGTTCTCTTTTACGCCTTTGGTATTTTTCGATTCTTTTCAGATTTGGAGCGAATCTACAAGGAAAGAAAAAGTTATATAAAAGGAAAGCATCGCCAAAGAAGGAAATAAAGGAGGAGTCCAAAAGGAGTGAAGAAGAAGATTTTGTATATAGTTTATTTTTTTTTATTTTTAGAAACTGTAAAGAGGGTTTCATTGTTGTAATTTTTCTTTTTATTTTTGGACACTTTTTGGACTTTATTTTTGGACTTGGACTTTATTATTTCAAACCCTAAGGAAGGGTTAAAAATTAAATAAAACTGTTTGCAGGGAAGGACGACAGTTACGATACTGTCTCGGCCCCTCGGGTTCGTACACTGACATAGGAGTCGGTGGCCTGAGTCGACTTCAACGGTTCATCGCCCGTCTGGTACGGGAGGTAAGACTCTATCCACCCACGAATCCCCTGTCAGTGGGTTTTATTTTGTGTGACAACTCACACCTCTACAATAGAATGTCAAACTGGTATTACAACAGCCAATACAACGAATATCAGACTGATTTTCAAAATGGACATTACTTTAACCATAGTATGAATAGTGGTTAGGAACATCAAACTTTTGAAGGTTATGGTCCATACCATGGTGAGACCAATTACTATTGACACGCCAACCAGTCGTACGAGCAAAATTCTTCTCTACTAGAGTCAACACGTAAGTTAGCTGAGTCGACACGTAAGTTAGCAGAAATGAATAACTTAGTTATGGACGAAAGCAATGCAACAAGTGAACTTTCTTTCCTAGATTCAATCAGGAAGTCATGCGAGTCGACTCAGACAATTTTGTTAGAGGCCCAGGAAAGAACCGCTCAAAATAATTTTCAATATAGTGTTTCCTATAGTACCCTTGAAAATGAGGATATTTATTTGCATAAACAAGATTACGAGGTTAGAATTGGTAACACTACTTTAGATGAGGTTTAACCATTTTCATGTTATTATAATGATGATTATGATGAGGATAATTTTGTTGATGAAGAATTCGAAATATGTAGGCATAGTGATCAGGAATTTGTTACTCCAACCGAGCTTTATAATGATCATGTTATTTCTAGTTCAAATCCAAATAATTTTAATAATTATTCACCTATTCAAAAGGACGAGGATTTGACTAGAGATACCCCCGTTTTAGACGATGTAATATTTCCTGTTTACGAAGCCGATCATGGTTTAGAGGAACGAGTTTATTTTGAGAAAAATGTTTTAGAGTCTAGCGATTTAGAAACAATAGTCTTAGACGAAGAAGATGAACTCGTAGAGCATTTAAACATGTGTGAGGAGGAATCACCTGAGTATAACCTAGAAGAAGCAATTGACCATTTTCAGGATTCTGATGATCTAGAAATTAGGGAAATTGTAGCTAGTCTATCTAGAGACACCCAAAACTTCAAGTTTGGGGGTGATTATCATTCTCCATATGCCTTACCTTTAGCTCTTACAGAGGTCTCGCACTTGGGACTTGACATATGTTCCTCAACCATTTTACAATATTATCTTCATACACGTTTTCCTAAACCTAATGATGTCCATAAGGAAGTTCAGTTGTTAGAAACCCATCGTCTGGTTGATGTGGTTTACCCAGGATATAATACCCAGTTTGATTTTGTTTTCCCACCAAAAAATTTTCTTCCAAATGTGGGAACGTATAATTTTCAAATGTGTCAGTTATTAAGTTCTGAGACTAAACCTAAACATTTTAGGAAAATAGAAACGATACATTTGCTTAAGAATGACCACCACTTTCATTGCGGCCAACTGTTTGAGTCAAATATGATTGACTATGAGGATCCTCAATTATTCAAGTTATTATTATGTGCTTCTAAATTATTATTTGAGTTTTTGAAGACTTTACAACCTGATATTTCGGATCTTACTTATGAGGAGGTGCAACCCATGAAAATATTTTATTTAGACCCCTTTATTGAACCTGAACCTGAACCTAAACCACAACTAGATGTAGTTGTCTTAAACAGGAGACTAGACAAAGGGTATACCATGTTTATTCACTTTCTTGGCTTGTTGCAATTTCCTTTTGTCCGTGATAATAATTTCTGACGCAAACGACCCACAATTGTTCCGGCTATTGCTATATGATTCGAGGTGATTAATTCTTTCTTAGTCTGGCTGAAGACGTTAAACTTAGCACTTCTTGGGAGGTAACCCATGCTCATGCAACACGGTAATATATTTCCTTAACACTTTTGCTTCAAATGGTAATAGTTTCTCCTTGTTCATGCTTTTAATTCTATCTTTACAACATTGAGGACAATGTTAGATTTAAGTTTGGGAGTATAGGAGAAACTTTTTAGTTGCAATAGATAAACTTCAGAGCCTAGAAATTTATGCTTATTAAGGATGGCACTAACCAATCTAAGTGGATGGAAGCATCTTGGTTGTAGGAGTTGAGGAACCAATCTAATTAGATGGAAACATCTAAAGAGTCTATTCATAAAAGCACATAGCTCAGGTGTTAGAAATAACATGATAGTTTCACCATATCTCGTTGAGTCCTTTTCACTTTTGTTTTTATTTTATTTTGTTTTTAAACTATGTTTCTCTAAGTGATTAGGTGGGGCTCACGAATCAAGTTGTTACCGATGCTAGGGTGAATTAGAGTGATTGAGATACCCAAAAAAAAAAAAAAAAAAGAAATTGAGACCAGACCACCAGACCAATCGGAATAAATTCAATAAAGTCGACCACTGGTACCCTTGTATATGCCAGTGTGTTGACCTAGAGTTAGGATTATCGACCACTGGTTCCCTTGTATATGCCAATGTGTTGATATTAGTCAGACTAGTATCTCAGTCCATTACGATAGGTTCATTTTGGCGGAGGCCTTCAGATAGATATGGGAAACACCGTTCACCTAGTAAACATCAAAACCATCTATGTTTTTCTCTATATCCATCTCTTGATCTATCCATGTGATTAGTTTTGACTCCGTTATATTGACGTCCATAGTGAGACTATCTGAGTAGAGTTCTGTCGCTTTATATGAATTTTAGTATGCTTGAGTGCAAACTCGTATACATCAATTGGAATTTTGCATCAGGGTACTTCATCTTGTAGTCAATAAGTATGCCAAACAAGGAGGTTCTTTAGTGCTTTCGAAGGTTCTGCGTAAATATCTAGGGTCTGGAGTAAAGGTTTTGTGGGTATATCTCTGGTAAGCCCTCCCGAGACTATAACTCGGTCACTAGGGCCACCTAGGGGTTTAAAGGTTTGTTGCATACGCTAAATGCAACCGACGATGCCTGCGACAGTGAGTTAGGATTTTTTTTATTTCAGTTTTTCTCGAGGACTAGCAAATAATAAGTTTGGGGTATTTGATAGACAAATTTTTGTGTCTAATTTGGTCTCAATACTATATATTGTTGGCACTCAATTTCGTATTTATTATGGTGTTTATGTGTTTGTAGGTATTTTTGGAGAAATAAGCTTTCGCGGCGAAATTGGCTCGAAAAGTCTCTTGTGGGAGAAAATTACTAAATGCGTCCTTCATTTGGATAAGGGGCTCCTCAATTACTAAGGGGCGCCCTACGTGTTAAAGACACCCATGCTTCTGATTCAGGGAAACCCATAGCAGCTTCTAAGGACACACCAGAACTGGATAAGGGGAGGTCATCATCTCCAAATTTCAAATATAAAAAAGGCGGTAAAGTTGGTGTTTCAATGGCATAATTAAGGTTAATGATTTGGACCACTTTTAACGAGACTCAACTGCTGATTTTCGTGGAGTAGGTATGTTTTGGCAATACAGTTATGGTATGGATGTTTAACTGGAATGGTTTTGGCTGTATGATCGTGTTGAAGCAAAACAGAGGATGAATATCACGGGATACTCTGATTTAGTAGTAGAAGAGTTTTGGCTGGATTTTACTTGTGTTATGGATTCGTATAATCTTGTTGTCCAAAACAGGGAAGGTAAGGCGGCCAGATTCGAGAAAATAGGAATGGTCGTCGAGTTTACGTAAAACAGTGGTGGAGTGTATTTCCCTCTTCTGCGAATTTTTTTGGATTGATTTTGGGTCGATATTTTCGTGTATTTGGACCCGAATTAGTTATTCATGGTCAAACAGGGTCGATACTTGGATTACTCACGTAAAAAATGGAGATTTATCTCAATTACTCTAAACAGGGGAAGTGGATATTTACCGGGTTTTGTTTGAAATGAAATAAGGAAAGAACGTGGAGAGTAAGGGAGTTTCTTGGTTGTATATTCGATTCTAGCCAGTTTAGGAGTGTATCGACGGCTGCATATGCGTAATGAGATAAGAAATAAAAGAAAAGTCTGTAACTTGTCGTGGAGGAAAAGGAGAGATTTAATCGAGATTTAGAGGACCCTGTTTGATATAAATAATGTGCTGGGACGTTCAAGGAGAGGGATCGAGAGTTTGGGGTAAGAAACGGAGGTTACAGAGCCGGAGTTGCAGAGGAGTATCAAGGTTCTGCATGGAAGAATAACACCAATAATAGATCACACTTTATAAAAACAATCATCTTTCCTTTGTAACAACAATCCAATTGTAACAGTGGGCTTTGTAACAATTATCTCTGTTACAAACTCGTTGCATTATATTATTTTTCAATAAAAACACCTTTTGAGCCATGTTTCTATCTTTGGGTGTGTTTTCGACATGAGGAGCTAAACCCCAATACTGGGACAAAGGATGAAGCTATTTTTCATGCATGTGGTAATTCTACTTATTGCTTTTATGACTTTTTGCCCTTGATTTAATTGTTTTATGATTTTCACTAATTAGTTGTGATTTCGTTTGATAACGTATGCTTAGTTTTAATATTTTTGATGTGTTATGCTTGTGATTTACAATTAATCTTTTAAAAATCCACCTTGGAAAAGAAGAAGAGTCTATAAAAAGTTAACTTTTGGAGCTATAAATGTCTAGAATAATTAGTTGAACCACATGAACATGAGAATTGGTGGAATCCGAAGTCCTAGTATCTCTCATTATCGTGACAATCTTGTATATATATTTTCCTTGTTTTTAGTGTTTTCTTTTATTAAGTCTTAAACCAATTTCAACAAGTCCGAGTGAACGACAACTTTTTACCACTATACAAAATTCGATCAATTGCCAAGCCCCACCACAACCCGCAGTGGTCTGCACAGTCGACGGGGTAGATTGGAGACAACCATACATGGATTTCATCCAAATGGCAAATTACCCAGAGATAGGAAAACGACTCTAAAAATTCAAAAGAAAGCGGCGCGTTTCTTCATGCATGAGGGGATCCTTTACCGCAGAAGCTACAGTAACGCGGTACTAAGGTGCTTATCAGACGAGGAGGCTGCTGAAGTAATGACTCGGTCACACAATACAGAACATCAAGGAATGCGTAAGTTGTTCCTGCAGCTCTATGAAGGCGGGTTTTACTGGCCCACCATGGAAAGTAATACCGCGGAACACGTCAGAAAATTCCTCAACTTCCAAACACATGGGAACCTAATCAGAACACCCCATACCCTACTGCATAGCGTGGTAACGCCATGGCCATTCCACAGTTGGGCTTTAGACATTATAGGGCAGATCAACCCGATATCCTCGAAACACCATAAGTACATAATAACCGCCACTGAGTATACCACGAAATGGGTCGAAGCGATACCTCTCAAAGACTATGTCGGGGCGACCATCGCAGAATTCATCAAAGAGTACATCATCTGCAGATTTGGAGCACCCATGATTATCAGGGAAGACAATGCAAAATCGTTCCTAAACAAAGATGTGATGGATTTGCTACAGCAATATAATGTGAGGCTTCATACGCCAACCCCCTACTATCCTCAAGGGAACGGGCAAGCCGAGGCAAGCAATAATACACTGATCCGGGTGTTGAGAATGACAGTGGAAGACCATCCCAGAGAGTGGCATGAGAATCTCCCGCTCGCGGTATGGGCATACAGAATCTCGAAACGAAGTTCCACGGGGGCATCACCGTATTCAATGGTCTATGGGGAGGACGCGATATTACCGGCAAAGATTGCAATTCCATCCGCGAGGGTAGCAATGACTAGTCATACGACTCCGGACGAAGTAAGTCACTTTGCCCATTTAGACACAATAGAAGAGAGGAGAGCCCGGGCAGAACGGTTTGCTGAGGCATACAAGAAGCGAACAACAAATTATTATAATCAGAATGTAAAGGAAAGGAGATTCGAGGTAGACGATTTGGTCCTTAAGATTGCTCCTCATGTGCAAAGGAATGCTGCGCAGGGAAATTCTCCGCAATCTGGGAAGGACCTTTCAGAGTAAGAAAGGTAGCAGAGAGCGGATATTACAAGCTCAGACGCATGAACGACACGAAGATCAAGTCACCGATCAATGGTAATTGGATAAAGAAATTTTATGCATGAACAAATCAATGTAAAACCATCGTTTCGAATAAAGACCGACTTTTGATATATGATTCGTTACTTCTACCAAGATCACGGGAATGACAGTGGCGCCCGAAACGACTGGAAAAAGGCTGCGGGAGTGCTAATGGCACCCGATCAGCTGACAAATTTACTAAAGGTTGCAGGAGTGCCAATGGCGCCTAATCAACTGACAAAAGGTTGCGGGAATGCTAATGGAGACCGATCGACTGACAAAATGCTGCGGGAGCGCCAATGGCGCCCGATCGGCTGACAAATTCACTAAAAGTTGCAGGAATGCCAATGGGGCCTGAACGACTGTCAAAAGGTCGCGGGAATGCCAATGGATCCCGATCGACTGACAAAAGGATGCGGGAGTGCCAATGGTGCCCGATCGGCTGACAAATTTACTAAAGGTTGCAAGAATGCCAATGGCGCCTGATCGATTGACAAAAGGTTGCGGGAACGCCAATGGCACCCGATCGACTGACAAAAGGCTGTGAGAGTGCCTATGGCGCCTGATCGGCTGACAAGTTTACTAAAGGTTGCAGGAATGCCAATGACGCCTGATCGACTGACAAAAGGTT
This sequence comes from Papaver somniferum, assembly GCF_003573695.1. Taxonomy (NCBI): domain Eukaryota; kingdom Viridiplantae; phylum Streptophyta; class Magnoliopsida; order Ranunculales; family Papaveraceae; genus Papaver; species Papaver somniferum. Next base: position 10,498,543 of record NW_020620714.1, on the reverse strand, counting down.
GCGGGAATGCGAATGGCTCCCGATCGACAGACAAAAGGCTGCGGGAATGCTAATAGCACCCGATCAGCCGAAAAAAGATTACAGGAATGCCAATGGCTCCTAACAAATTTAACACACATCCCGCCCTCCCAATAAAAATGAAGGAGGGAGTAGGCGCGTTTAACATACATCTCGCCCTCCCAAACCCCGTTGAGAAAAATGAAGGGGGGAGTAGGCGCGTTTAACATACATCCCACCCTCCCAAACCGTTGAGAAAAATGAAGAGGGAGAAGGCGCGTTAAACATACATCCCGCCCTCCAAACCTCGTTGAGAAAAATGAAGGGGGGAGTAGGCGCGTTTAACATACATACCGCCCTCACAAACCCTGTTGAGAAAAATGAAGGGGGGAGT
>NW_020620714.1:10404533-10498082 GCF_003573695.1 Papaver somniferum | reverse complement strand
CCAAACCGTTGAGAAAAATGAAGGGAGAGTAGGCGCGTTTAACATACACCTCGCCCTCCCAATCCCTGTTGAGAAAAATGAAGGGGGGAGTAGGCGCATTTTACATAATATATCCCTCTCAAAGCCTGTTGCGAAAAATGAAGAGGGGAGTAGGCGCGTTTAACATACATATGTCCCTCTCAAACCCTGTTGCGAAAAATGAAGGGGGGAGTAGGGGCGTTTAACACACATCCCGCTAACAAAAAAAAAGGGAAGAGAAGGAAGGCAGATGGAGTGAAATGCACTATATATAATAAATACCTGGGTACAAAGGAAAGCTAAAAGAAAAACTAATTTAAACCTAACGACAACAAGTCGTCTGTCACTCATTCATCATATGATAGTAACACGCGACAATGAGCAATGTCTGCATCTACGAACTGCACCATTAAGAGCGCTTCCTCATGCTGATCAATAGCAGTAGCCAACGAATAATCGGATTCATTAGAAAATTCAGCGAGTTCCTTTATTTCGCTGGGAACTTTTGATTTTCGAGCAGCGGCTAGCATTTCCTCTCGACCATGATAAATCGCACGCATCTTGTCCACGTGCACCACACGAGAAGCCAACAACATATATATCCCCCCCCCCTCAAAAGGAGAAAACGCCTCAATTCACCAGGATATCGAAGGAGCGAACAAGCGCGGAGACCGCTGCAAGATTTAAAGGATACCCGTGAAAGTGAGGGGAAGCCCGCTCAGAGATAGATAGATAGCAGTCAGCTATGGCTTGATCTATACTGACCATCATCACATCGGACTCTTCAAAGAGCTAATCGGCAGCTTGGCGGATCTAAACCGTCTCGTCTAACGCACAGAGGATTTGGACGTATACATGCCCCTTCGCTCGAACCCTTTCAACCATCTGGAATGTATCGTATTGATCAGAAAATTTGGCCCGTTTGGCATCCCTTTGAATCTCCCTCCACTCCTTGAGCGCTTCAACCTCCGCTTTTACTAGAAAAATCCTTGCGAGTGCCTCCTCTTTATATCAAGGATCAACCAGCGAGGGTATCGACGCCAGCGAAAGTACGTAACCATGAAGAACATATGCCATTTAAAACAAAAGAAAGAAGCAGACAAGTTGGAGCTCAAATAAGCTAAAGTTTGCATATTTATAGAGAACAAGAAAGCATGAACGATTACAACGACCGAAAAACCACGGCTGACACGTGGACAATATCGAAAGGGGGCCATACTTTGAGAAATATTGAAAAAAAATATATACTAAAAAAAATTTTAGTCTGCCAATAATGAGTGGAAGCAAGCAATGTCTACGTCCAGAGACTCCACCATCAGGCGACTATCGCTGACTTGTACGTCAGCCAAGCGCAAATCCTTATCAGCCTCGTGAACTCGTTTAGTAATAGCCTGAATAATCTTGTCCTCGGCCCCAGCCCCTTGGGAAAGTGAAAGGGTGTCCTCGTGTTCATCATATTCTCTACGCGTTTTGTCTCAGTGGAACGAACAAAGAGTCCACAACATTCCCGCTTCCTCCCTTAGAACAGATGAGGCACAAGTGAAGTGGTCGCTGTTAAGACCAGAGTGTGACCAAGGAGTGGCCGCATCACTAGGTTGGAAATCCAGAGGCTACAATCTGAAATAGCTCGGTCTATTGTAGCCAACATCGCCAAGGAATCTGCATACAACTGATTAGCCGTTCCATGTGTCGTAGCGGCATCATTCAGAGCGCGTTGAGTCTCTGACGACACTCGACCCGCTGGCTCCGTGTCTAACTCGGTTTGATAAGCTTCAAACACCTCCCTAAACATAGTATTTGTGCCATGCCTATTAGCGATTCTCCGCTCCCGTAGCTCTTCGACTTCAGCCTTCACAAGCAGAAGACGCGTCAGTTCGTCATGCTTGAACATCACAGAGGTTAATGCATGAATAGGTGCTAAGAATAGCACGTACCCGTGGAGAGTGTCAGCCATGCAAGTCGAATAGCCCACAAAGGGAGGAAAGAAGAAGATATTAAGGAATACGATGAGAAGGTACCGGTTGTACATATATATATATATATATATATATATATATGAGAGATACACCATTCACGAGGCAGTAACCGACGATCTTCCCCATGCACAAAGACATCCTTATGTTGACTCGATCATATGAGTGTGACTATAAGGTTATCTTACGATTAACCTTATAGTCAGTGGACTAATATTGATACATGAAAAATAGTTCCTCTTAACCAAGTTAGGGTGCCCCAAAGAGGGGAAAGGCCACACATAAAACATGGGGACTTGGGGACTAAGGCCCAAGTCCACCAAAGAAGTATCCATGAGTTGGAAGGGACAATGAAGGAATTAACTAGGAAGAAGGAGGTTATATTAGAGAAGAGATGGCATTAGTAGTAATTAAGGAGGTTTAGGACACATGGCAAGATTTCATAAAAAGAATGGGATTTTGGAAAGTCTATACAAGAAAGAAAAAGTTACAATGGAAACACAACTCTCTCTCATACTATTCTAAGAAAAGTGAGGTCATCTTGGTACACTAGGACGGGTAAAACCCAACGAGAATTCTGGTATTAGCAATATCACATTTCCAAGGAAAGTTATCGTGGCTGGAAAAACTCACACTTTTCCTTCTTCATATACAAACTAGCTTCCTTAAGCTTCGCAAAAACTTTGCGAAGATGTATCGCATGCTTTTACAAAGTCTCATTATAAATGAATATATCATCCAAGTATACACTACAAAAAGGTCAGAGAATACATCATTCATCAGGTTGCGAAAAATTGCAGGAGCATTCGTCAAGCCGAATGGCATTACACGCTACTTATAAGAGCCATACCTGGTTACCATTGCAGTCTTTGATTCATCTCCTTCTGCTATGCGCACTTGGTAATAACCTGAGCGCAAATCAAACTTGGTGAAGAACTTGGCCTTGGATAATCTATCAAACAAGTCGGCCACTAGCGGAATTGGGAAATTGTTCTTTACAATTATCTTATTCAAATCTCTATAGTCTACACACATACGAAACGAGCCATCTTGCTTCTTTTGGAACAGAATTGTAACAACAAATTGAGCTTTAAACGATTGTATATAAACTAATTCCAGCAGTTCAGAAATATGCTTGTGCATTTCCTCAAGTTCTAACAGTGGCATACAATATGGTGCTTGTGAATGGGGCCTCACCCCTAACACCAACTCAATCAAATGATCGATCATACACCATGGCGATAATGTCTTATGCAGTTATGCAGGAATATTGTATGCAAAATCTTCTAATGCATGCCTCATCTATCACATCTTCAACTTCTATTACCTTTCTTGGTTTGATCTCAACCAACACGCTTAGTAAAGTAGTCAAGAATTTTCGTAGACCTTCTTTCACCTGAATCGCAGAAAAACATGTATTAAGTGTCTTGTCTAGTTCATCACTTTGTATCACCTTTAGAAAAAAGCAAAGTTATTGAGGGTGTTGAATCAACATACCATATCTATAAGGAAGTGACGACGCTTTCACCGCACAAAAGAAATACATACCCAATATAAGGTCGTAAGCATCCATGACCAACACTAGAAAATCCATTTTTTTATTTTTTTTTCCATTATACAACTTCAACATCCGCATTGCGAACTTTTCCTCTACTGGTTTTGGTTTTGAGTTAACAGCCTTTATGGTACTAGCCACGCTAGTAACTTTTAATTTCAATGCTAAGACAACGTCTGGATGAATAAAAGACTTCGTAGCACATGTGTCATCTATCGCTAATACCCACTCTCCATTGATGTTTACATCAATGTACATAAGTCCAGAAGATATTTTCTTCTTAGTGTGTGCCTTACTCCCTAGTAGCTGACTGATGTTCCGATAATGGACCATATATACTAACATCATGCTGAGCCTTCCCAGCATCGTGTTTTATCTCATCGGCACTTGCGGCGTGTCTGATACCCTTAGTGTAGTTCTTATATGTTAAACAACTTGTTTCACCCTTATCAAGATGTTTCGAGCTCCTTCGTGTCTGATCAGTAAGTAATGATTTTTGGATATAGGGTTCACATACCTTTAATGCTAACCTTTGGCGTGATCTTCGTTTCATCCTTTTCTAGGCCTTGCACTCTTAGTGTGTATCCTTCACTTCAAATAAAATTCACTACCTACTTCAAGAACAACAACAAACTGAATTAACCTTCTATAATCCAACGTGAACACAGAGACCATAATCAGGGATGTGATACCCGAAGTGTCACAGGTTTAAACCATCCAAATGTAACATCCAGCCTTGACGACGACACAATGATCCATAACACAGTCTCAGCATATTCGTACTTAGCCAATTTCAATTATTCTTGACTAAAACTCTACTCAGCCCATACTAAACAAAGATTTTGTGCTACTAAATCAGCACACACACTCCACTTGATGCATAAAACAGTAAGCCAAATAAAGGAACAAATGCACCAACATAACATAGCTTTAATCTTGGCCGAAGCCTTATTATTACTGCACACTTAAGGTTACACAAATACTCATTGTCTGGACACCCTATCATTCATAAGATTAGGTTTTGTATCCTTACAAAATCTATATAAAAATAACTGACTAGCAATTATAGATTTTCTTTAAAAGGCAATTGGCCAACCGTGCCAACTTGGTTAACTCTTTTCCTAAAGCCATAGAGGCAGTTCCTAGCCTTGGAAAATAAAAAGAAAACACCAACTTTGTGTAACCAACTCTTAACCATCAAGGCCACATGCCTGGCACATGTCTCCAGCCTTACCGCGCTATGATAGATTTAACCAGCTAAAGTACGGCTATCATTATTGTACATCATTCCCCTAATGATGCAAAAATGTGTTTGTACAAGTCTTGCTTGTATCTTTGCATGCCTCATGCACCCATGCTGTGTGACGAACTCTTTTGGCACCTAGTGATGTTAATCTCGCATCTTTGGACATGTCCAAATCCTGTTGTCTTGTGCCTTAGCCTAGCTTGCAACTCCGAATGCATCCTGCATTTCTGGCCTTGACCAAATTGCAGATGTTAGAGCATAGCTCGGTTGAGCTCACCAAGCGTTGGTATGTCAAGTTTTGGTTGTCATATTTTAGTATCAAAACTCATCTAGAGTCGCTTGATTAAATAGACTAGAGTCAACTTCGTTTAGGTTAGACTAGAAAGTCTAGATATGTCGAGACATACAAGTATTATTCCGAAAACTTGAAGAATGTGAAGAAGTAATGAACAACAAATAATGCGCCATCTTTGTGCATCATTACTAGGCCATTTTACCGACCGGTCATACCAGGCCAGACCATAAGCCAAACACAGCATTGCAAGTATCATGGCAGCGGTGTATCTCCTTGTTTTTGGTGACAAAAACTTAGTTTCGGTCCAAATAGTAATTTAGATAACTGTTCTTCAATCAAATATTTTATACTTCTAATGTATAAACAGGGAAACCCCTAAATATAGTCGATATACAAAAACTGAATACCGAAACTAAAGTTTTCGTCAAGCATTTATAAGCTATAACGAGGAACAAATACGTCTCCCACTTAAGCCAAGCAGAGACATACAACCTCATTATAATCAATGGATGGCCACATAATGTGGCTACAGCCAAGCAAAATGGACAACCATAATGCTTGGCTTTATAGGCAGAAATAATTTTCCTTAAACACAGTGAAAAGTACCAACAAAAATAAGGTAATTTAGAAATATATGCCTATATATATATATATATATATATATATATATATATATATTTTTGCGTTTTAGAATATATATAGATACGTTTTTTTTTGTTTGGACTTTTCGAATATGAGCGTGTTTTTCTTTATTCCTTCCGTTTATTGAAAAAAAAAGATTCCATCTAATTAAATGTAGGGCCGCAGTTATCTCACCTATTAAAAAGTGTTATTTACCCTTAACCGCATCTCCTTTGTGCAAGGACGATTTTCCACCAACTAAAAACCCCGAATCCTAGAAAATGGGAACCCGGAACGCTAAAACTTGGGAATCCTGAACCCTGAACTTGGGAATGATGAACCTATAATTTAAAAATCTAAACCCTGAACCCCAAACTTGGGAATGATCAACCCTTTTTTGAATGATGTAACGATCCTAAATCGAGATCAGCGAACCTTAAAAAATAACGAAGAAGGTCGACGTGGCAATGTGTAAAGGCTAAATAAGTAAAAATATGAAGGGACTTAACAAAAATTGATGGAAAAATGGAAACACACTTTGGTTTTCATTAGATTCCTAGTGTTAAATAAACCGTATATAGATATAACTTTTCTGAAATGGAGGTAGCAATGAGTCCATCTTTGTGCACCCCTCAAAACCGGGGTGCACATTACGGCCGAAACCTCTTAAAAACACTACTTTTTATTTACTTTCACTAGATGTGCGCACATGTCTACGCACGTGCATATTGACTGTTCCAACCAAAGGCATGTGTACTGGGGTCCTCTCTAATTCTAAACCGAAAATTTTGTTTGCAAACAACTCAAATTACTAATAAACCCTCATTTTATTTTTAAGATATTTATTGTTTAGTTAAGATATAGGGGTAAAATAGTCAAATGAAAATTGCAGGTTCAAACTACTGTAGTAAGGAGAGTTTGCTTTATATATAGTATTAGATATATTCTTTTTATTTTTTTTCTCTTTTTCTTTTTATCTAGAAGTTAGATTTGAGGAAAAAAAAAAAAAACCAGAGAGTATCCAGTGATGCCTCCTCCTCTTCCATTAATTTCTTCTCCTTGAGTGATATTGCTTCATCTTTCTTTTCGCTCATCCACTATCTCTGATCTGTATTTCCTCTTCCATTAATTTCTTCTCCTCCAGTAATGCTTCATCTTTCTTTTCGCTCTATCCACTGTCACCGATCTCTATTTTCCCTAGATTCTGAATCAATTGGATGTAAATTTTTGAATATTTGAACTGTAACATTTGATCAGATTTTTGCTTATGATCATCATTTTTTTATCCTTATCGAACATATCGATTTATAAGAAATCAATGCATCGGGTATTTTGAGCTTCATTATTGGAGATTTTAGGTGATGTGATGAAAAGAGTTGTAGCAGAGAAGAGATCCAACAAGAATAATACTGATGTCTGATTAATCGACTCCTAACTAATCTAAGGTTAAAAAACTGACATGTTTTCACTAATGGAAGAAATACTTCATACCGATGAGTTTGATTTTAATTATACATATGAATACGAAGCTGGAGATTTTAATTAAGTTCTGGGAGAGAAGACCGCAAAACATGCGACACAGAGAGTTAGGGATTACCGATAAGAATTTATTTTTTTAAATTTCCAAAAAAAAAAAAAAAAAAATAAAATAAAAACCCAGTATGAAATAAAATAAAATAAGTAGTGGTTTTAAGAAGTTTTTTCAGCTAATCAAAAAAAGCAGCCGTAACGTGCACTCCCGTTTTGAGGGGTGCACAAAGTTGGACTCCGTAGCAATGTTCTTTAAATTAAACATCCTTCATACATGTTTTGCGCATATATAATGAGATATTTTATCACAAAATTGGTCAAAAAGACCAAAAGCAAGAATTTCTGGATGAAATAGATTTCTAGCTTTAGATACTATTTAATAGCCAAAAATCAGAAATATACTGTTCAATTAGCCAATTTGGATATTTCACCCAGGAAAAAGTGAATAGAAAAAATATTTTTGACTACAGTACGCTTATCGTTTATAAACGATTTTTTTCTGAATTTTTTTCCTCATTTGTTTGTTGATTCAATCTTTCGATCCAATATACACTTTGTTTACTATCAAACTCTTACATAATCTTTGGTTCAATAGTTAAGCCTGATTTGAATTGATTTTGATGCGTAGCCTGATTTTGTTCGATCTAATCAAAACTGATTTTTCCAAATCAGATTTTGTTTGATTTTAAGTTTGGATTGGAAGAAACCAGTTCATGGAAGGACTGCCGCTGCCATAAAGATAGAGATGAATTGGAAGAGAGAAAATGGACCAAGTGTCGCTTGATTCAATGTAAGATATGGTTGTTAATGTGAGCTAATGGGTATTGTGGTTGATGTCGTCAACGGGAGAAGATGAATGAAATTAATTATCACCGAATGGGTTAGTGATTTGTGAATGGTTGTGTTAGAATAATTTGTAATAATTTCAGGAAAGGTGTTGTGTTGAGCATAAAAATCAGCAGAGAAGTTATCTCACCAATACTAGAGTAACACCCTGCAAGTGTTTGAAAAAATTCTTGAATTAACAGGGTAACTGTAGTTGAGTGCACCATATGTTGCGGCTAATTGGTTTCTGGTGTTTAAACAACTGAAAAGGTTTAGAGCTTGTGTTTGTGGAGTGTATTTTGACATCAAAATGGGTTGAGTATGTGAGGTTTTTTTCGAGTTCAAGAAGCAAAACAAGATGAACAATTGCAGCTTCTCGACTACAGCATAACTATGGTTCGATGGTTGTGTATGAAGTGCATTTACAAATCGCGAGAGACTTTTTTTTGAAGTTTATGGGTACATTAATTTGTATGTGCAACTTTTGTTTATTTTGACACATTCAAAAAAGTGTATCTTAATGACTTTTGTTAGTTTCTTAAATATAGATGTCTTTCAATTTTCTGGTAAAAGCTTGAATGAATTCATGGTATAAGAAAGATTAGACTTGGATGAAACCAGTTTCATCCTGTATATTTTGAAAAAATAGATTTTTTGGACAGGGTAAAACTGATTTCATCCTGCATATTCTGAAAAAGAAAAACATATTCATCCTGCAAAAACTCACAAAAACATGTTTTTGCCAGGATGAAATCAGTTTCATCATGTACATTCTGCAAAAAAAAAAATCTGCTAGGATGTACCTAGTTTCATCCTGCATATTTAAGACAAGATTACTAAAATTACTGACGACTCATAGTACAGTCTAGTTTAAGTAAAAACATTTCATATTTAATTGACTTGCAATTAAGATATATGCATTCATATATCTATGCAAAAAAAGTTTTGCAAACAAAAAAGTTAAGCTTAAACTACATCAAGATCACTAAAATTCATTGTTATCAAACTAAAACACATGTTGAAACTTTTATCTGAGGTGTTTCCCTGCACATTTCCACATATACATCCTAGCATTCATCAATACCATTGCATACATTTTAAGCAACACCAGTTCTGCCACAATCCACTGTGCTTTATACAACCCATAGGCATTTCATATCAAACTCACTTTCCTACATAGCACCATGTCCTGCAGCTCTGCAACTCATACTTTTTGCATCATTATCTCATTGAACAACTATTTGCGATCTCAGCTACAACTTCTTTCATACCATGTCCTGCAGCTTTCCAACCTTGTCATCACCTATTACAACAACATCTCCATTTCTATCCTCATAAAAACCTACAAAAAAAAAATATTTGATTAAAAACAAGTACTCACACATTAAATCGCAAAATAATATTTAGTCAAAAACATGCACTCATATATTAAACCTGGATGAAACCAATTCCATCCTGGTCAAAACGTGCTGAAATAATATGCACCACAAATTATACCTAAACATTAAACCTAGGTGAAACCAGTTTCATCCTAAGCGAATTCAATCAATTTCAAACTAGATTTTACATAGCTTAAACCTAGATGGAACCAGTTTCATCTAACCAAATTCAATCAAATAAAATAGGATGAAACCAAGTTCATCCCAGTTTAATATTAGATGAAATCGTATCCACCCCAATTGAGTACATGATGAACCCATTTCCAGTACCAATCAAGATAAACATATAAACATTTGTTAAAACAAGTGTGAATACTTATAATTAAAAAGGTGCAATACGAAATCAAATAAAATATTTTGAATGTAATCAAAGATAATTAGAGTCTGAAGCTTACAAATTTGAGCATATATTTCAATTAACACAAAACCCTAATTTTCTCACATTGTGAATTTGAGAAATTTTAATTAGGGCATCAGAAATTTCTTTATGGACGGCGGTGGTGGTAGCGGTGTTGGATAAACACGATGTTGTCAACGGTGTTGGTGTTTTCTGGTAGTAGAGATGGTGGTGGTGGTGTCGATGTTGGTGGTGGAGAAAGTTTACATCTGTCGATGGTGGTATTGGTGTTTCTGGTAGCGGGGATGGGATTAATGGCGTTGATCGCGGAGGTGGAAGAAGATTATGTTGTTGATGGTGGTGCTGGTGGGATGGTAGAGGAAGATGACGATAGAGAAGAAGAGCATCCCAAATAAAAATGAGATTGATATTATCTAGAGAGGGAGAAAAAAGGTAAGGGTAATTTATTCTCTCCCCCATTAAAAGATTTCTATGGTCATTTGACCCGGACCGAATTTCTACTCGTCCATTTGACCCAGAAAAGGTGTCTTTTTGGCTATATAGCCCATTTTCTGATATTTTATTGATAGCCAACTGGCAAGAAAACAACGCAATACAGCATAACGCATACCATCCATTTACAATTATGACTTCATAACAACACAACACACCATGAAAGAGGCCATTCACCAACTTATTCGGGAATTATGTATCGGCCGATCGATACCCATCCGTCGATGCACTTGCCGCTGCTGCGCCACTTTGATCGTAATCAAATTGTTGAGAACAATAATCCAAAACACATAATCAAGAAAATGATTATTGGTTCTGACGATGTTTTTCCTTTGCTTGTTCTTGATCTAGTGCCAGTATTTCCGGTGCTTAGGGGAGGAAATCTTGAGTCAGGGTCGGTAGTTCCGGTGCCAAGGGGAGGAAATCTTGATTCAGGATCGGTATTACCAGTGCCATTCTTGCATGCTGTTTTTGTTAGGCTTGTGCACAAATTTGGATTACCGTATACACTGTGGGCAAAAAATCTGTCAAAAATTTAAGTACTCAATTAAAGTAATAGATAACTGAAATTAAACAACTAAACCAGAAACAAAGAAAACTTACTACAACTTCAAGTCGATATTGTTTGATAACGAAGAAGGTATTGCTCCTGAAAAATCGTTATCCGTCAAACTTCTACGAAAATTCAAGATAAACTATTATTAATTAATTATGGTTACTTTATCATGTAATACAAGCAAAATGAATTTCTTACAAAAAAAGTAAAAGAAAATGCTGCAAGAACACCTCGAACTTACAGTATTTTTAGTTTAGGGAATGTGCCAAGAAACTCAGGAATTGCTTGCTTCAAACTGTTATTGCTTAAGTTTCTGCCATTCGTTAAATAAAATAATTTTAGAAAAATAAAGTTTGTATCAAAATAATAACATATTCATTTTACTGCAACTAACAATTTTCATGAAAACTCACATGGTTTCAAGAGCATCCATTGCACTAAAATCCGGTAAAATGCCTGTTAATTCATAGCCACTGAGATACCTGTAAAACAACCATCATATTAATTACTTTGGCATCATTATTTCCTTCTAGTTATATAAGAAGTGTGTGCCAAAAGCGCATGTAAGAAGCTGCAAAAACAAGAACCAGCAAGCCAGCAAATTAACAAGTGTGTAGGAGATAATCCTTACAGTGCAATAACCCGAGGAGACTCAGTATCATAATTACATTCAATCCATTCCCAATTGTATAGCAGTGAAGGTAAACAAGGATCACCACTCCAATATTGAAGTTGAACGTAAGTCTTTTGCAATAAAACCAATGCTTTTACTAATCAACAGATAAACACGAAATTAGAAACTTGCTTTCTATACAACAGTTTTTATACCAGTTAAGGATTTGTAGCAAGGAAGAGCGTGAATTACCATCATTTGGATTGGTTCCTTGAACTAATGCGTCACCGACAGTAAACCCTTCAAGGGCATTGAATAGTGGAGGAAGAGTTGAATCATCTGTCGGTTTAAAATCAATCGTATATGCAGAAGTAACATTAAGAATGCGGACCTCCAATACTTGCCCGTATGGTGGAATAATACTATTGATCAGGTTATTATCAACACTTATATCAATTGATCGTTTCTGAGTAGAACTTAATTGAATCACTTCTGAAAAATATACATTGAAATGAATTGGATGTAAAGGATCTGAATAACCATTATAACGAATATAAGTTCTAGATGGATCAGGAGTTACTGCTGCCCTGAATACAGCCTCAGGAGGTTTATCGTCAGTGTCGACAATAATGGATGGCGAATTACTTGTAACCGTTATCAAACCACTTGTACTGTTAAGTCCTGGTGCAGATGTGAGCCAAATCCGATCGAAACTGTCTTCAGGGAATCTACATGATGATTACCAAGATTTCAAATATAGTTAGTAATTTTGACGTGGATACGGAATAAGTCGGTAGACCCTGCAAATTATTGGATGCATAAATATGTGCATGTACTTACCTTATATCTGTCTTGGTAAAACCAATTCTTGTTATGAAAAACAATGGATAGCTCGAATCAACATAACTGTAAGCCTTTGAATCTAAACTTCTTATTTCGAGAGCTGATATAAACGGAATATTACCGGATAGAGTTTGAGCAAGACATACATTTATATTGTTTCCATTGTTCAATGAGTATGCCACTTCTTTGTACTGAATACCAGTCATCGACGTTTCGATCCGTGCCCAATTGTTTCCATTGAATTGAAGAAGGAAGTTAGGCGGGTTTTCCTTCTTGTCATAGTTACCGTAATAGAAAGTGGCTCGAACAAGGACTCGTTCAGCCATAGTAGTGGTATCTTGGATATCTATCGAATAACAGTTCCTTCTCCGAGTTGGGAATGCTCTAAGAGTGCTCATAACAGAAGAATCCCAAGTAGTACTTAGATTACTCGGCGGTGCAACATTGACTTTATGTGTTTCTCCAGTTCGTACGTAAGGATCGTCCCCGACCCATACAATAGAATTTGCATCCGTATGAGGTTTTAATAAAGAAGAACCACAATCGATGCTCAGAAAAACTGTAACATTAACAACAATAATCAAATGTCAAAATTCGAATGAACAATTAATTAATCCAAGTACAATATAGTCACGTACGAAAAACATCATGGAGAAATAAGAGAAAAGATGATCGATCACTACCTTTTGCGGATACTGGTACGAGGATTAGAAAACATGAGAGTAAAAGTACAAGGAGATTGAAAAGTTGGGTACTCATGTTGCTAGCCTGATCTCAAGAAGCAAATGAATTAGAAAGGGAGCTTATATAAAGATTTCTTTTGTGTGTTTGTGGGGTGTAAAAATTGAAGTTTTAATTTTTTGAATCATTATTAAGGAATATTGACTTGTTTACATGGCATATGCCGCGTGTCATTAAGATGTCAGGTGGTAACTTATGTCTCCTTAAACGACGGTGATCATAGGCAACCACCTCGTACCAACAACCGTGGCATCAAGTCGTATATAGAAACTACGTACAAGTTGTAACTTCATAGCTTCACACAAGTCCCAATTCCTTATAAATAGCGTAGGCGATGAAGCAATCAATGGTCTGAGTTCCACAAAAAATTTCATGGCTTATAACAGGGTATTAACTTATGAAAATTTTGGTACACTGACGAGTAAATCGGTACCTACTTAGCAAGCTTTAAATTTTTTATCGACCAAATGATAACTTGGCCGCCGATCAAAAATAAAAAGAAAAAAAGAAAGAAGAGAACTTGGCCCGGTATTTTTCTGGAAAACAAATTCATTTCCAACTAACAAGTGGAAATTTTATTACTTTTTCATGGATTTCACAAATATCCTTATCCATCAATAATTATACCCCTCGTCTTCTAAAATATAATTCATTTAATTTTGAATCATATAAATATCTTTTCAATATTAATAAAAATTTAGATGAAAATCATTTTATTAATTATCTCACATGCTAGTGGTGTTGGTGGTGATGCCGGGGTGGTGCTGGTGCCACCAGATTTTGGGATCAACTTTTGTTGTTGACACCAGATTTTGGTGTCAACTTGGGTTATTGACACGTAATTTTACCTAACTAATTTCCGAGTTTTGAATTTTGGTAACAACTTGGGTTGTTGACAACAGAGATGATATCAACTTCGGTTGTTGACATCAAAATTTGGTGTCAACTTCGGTTGTTGATACAAAAATCTGGACCTAACTTATTTCTAAATTTTCAAATTTATTATCAACTTGGCGGCAACGTTGGTGGAATTGGAGGCGATGGTGGTCGCGATGGAGGTGGCAGTAGTGGCGGCGGTGACGATGAGTGGTGGAGTTGTGATGGTGGAATGTTGGTGATGGTTGTGAAATGGTGGTGGCGGTGGTGATGGTTATGGAGTGATGGTGGTGGTAAATTGCCGTCGGTGGAGTTTGAGACGGTGATGGCGTCATCAAGATAAAAAATTATTGTTTTTTAAAATAAAGAAAAATATCACGTGTAATAGATTATTAAAATAATTTATTTCTAAATGGATAAAGTTTATATATAAAAGGAGGGACATATTTATAATGGGGTGTTTTTGAAGGATTTCAAATCCAACAGTATTTAATTAATATACCCGCCTACCAAACGGATGTGATCGAATTCCAGAAGTCCACATATTTATTTTATTTTTGGATGTCTACGACTACCTCTAATAATAATGATGAGGTTGAAGAGTTTAATAAGATTATTTAATACGGTGAGCTTAAAAAAGTTTTATTTAAAATGAAATTATATCAAAGTCAAAGCATTGAAGTACATAGGCTTACCAAATGATAAGGGCTACCAGCTTAATAAAATTCATATCTTTTGTGCAGCCTTATCTTACTAATTGGTGATGGTCGGTCGGCGCAATTGTTTTATACATCTCGGTCGGCGCAATTGTTTTCCTGCAGTTGACTGTTTTTTTCTTCTCAAAATGTATCATTTGTCCAAATATTTTTAAAATATGGTTTTAATGGACGAGTAAAAATTAATATGGGTGAAATGGACATCAAAAAAATAGCAAGAATGCAACTGGATTCACCCTGGCTTAAACTTAAAAAAGAGCGAGGATGAAACTGGATGCATCCTGATGTAAATTAAAAATAAGAAAAAAGTATTTGAAAATGGATAGAATGAAACTGTTTACATCCTAGCTATTTTTACATTCTCGTTCATTTAAACAATATCAAATTTTACATATTTTTTTCACCCATTAATTATCGATTTTGGTCCTTTTAACCAATTTAGTGTTTTTTTAAGCACTATTTACTTTGTAATGGCATTTTCACTGTAAGAAGCAAGAAATGAAATTGCACCCACTCAATTTTGGGTACAATTTCTTTGCTCAACCTTTCCCGTATTTTGTTGGCATTTGTAATTGTGTTGTCATGTTTGTAAATGTATACGAGGCCATGTTGATCTTTTAAAATCTGTAGTGCACTTTTTATTTTTATTTTATAAATACAAATTGTATCTTTGCATGAAAGGAAGACGGAGATCTAACTTAAAGAATGTATGAGGGCAGTAAAATTGGCGTTTTCTTTTGGACAATCAACATATTTCAATTCATTCAAATCAAAACAATGATTACATGTTCGCTTACAAAAAATAACAAAGACATCAAAATAAAAGATAATCAAGACTCTAATACAAATAAGGACATCATATTACAAGTAGATCGCAAAGAGAAAGAGCAATAAACTGCAAAATTATGCAATTTCTTGTTATGTACAAGGAAGAGATGATGGTATATCCGGAAATAATTTTCGACCATTTAATCAGATTGTAATTTTCTTCGATAAGAGATGCTCCTCAAAGGAGTAATTTTTCCATGAATTTTTCGATCAACACAAACACATATGCTGATTGAAAGCGATGTAGTGATGAGCCGTCGATGTTTTTGAATCGAGATAAGCAATCCACGAACCAGCCATTAAAATTTGAAGAACTCGCCCCACAACGACGAAGAGAAGTCGCCCCAAAACAAGGAAGAAATGTGTCAAAAGGCACCAGAAACTATGTAAAAACATCTTATTCATTACCTACTACCAAAAACTTTGAAAGAAAAAAGAATTCTTGCTCAGATCTGGTCTAAAGGGGCCAAATCTGAGCAAGGCAGCTCAAAGTTTTTTTTTTTTTTTTTCCTTCTTCTTGGTAAAACCAGCTCTTTTCGCATGTCGCCTGTTAAAATGTATTGTGTGCACATGACATGATGGGCCATAACTGAACTTGCATCAGCATGATGCAGGTGGGATGCTTGTGAAGAACGAAACTCCACTACTATTATACGCAATTTGCAAGTTAAGTATTGGTTGGCGAATTGAAATTGCGCCACTACGGTACAATTTACCAAATTTAATGGCGCGGAAGAAGGTAGACATGCATGGCCTATGGCAAACATCTCCCCCTATTCTATTTTTAGAAATGTCAACAAGACGTGTACAGGGAAGGGGTGCTGGTTGAAGGTGCATAAAGCTGGGATGCATCCTGAAAAGATGAGGGTACGCAAATACACAACAATCTTTTAAATATCTACTTATAAGTGCTCTTACCGAAAGTGATTGTCTATAGACAAAGTTGAGACAATACGACAAATCAATATTCACACTTTGTGTGATCGTCTATGGATACGAGATCGAGACAATACAACAATCAAAGTGTGATTACTTGATAATAGGTTCGGACTTAACCAAACTCTATAGGATCACTATAACGTAATACGGAACTAAAGTTTGTGTATTTTACTTCTAATTATAATAAACAATTATAATTGCGGAAATAGAAAACTAAAAGACACAACAAGATTTTGTTAACGAGGAAACCGCAAATACAGGAAAACCCGGGGACCAGGCCCAGAATTGAGTACTCTCAGAATTAAGCCGCAATAAAAAATCTAAACCAACTTCGTGTAGTTGAGACCAAACAACTATGCCTAGGATCATTTATACCTTAATATGGATTACTTGTGAATATCTAGACACACAAGTTACCAAGACCGGTTACATCAGTTACCAGGATCGGTTACGTCAATTACCAGGACCGGTTACCATATACTCATGGTATTGCTTGTGATTGGTTACACAAGTCACTAGGAACGGTTAAACCAATTACCAGGATCGATTACACCAATTACTAGGACCGGTTACACCAATTACAAGGATCGATTAAACAACTCTTTTGTGATTGGTCACACCAATTACAAATATCGATCATACCATCTCAGGTGATTACTTAGGATCGGTTAAACTAATTAATCAAAATTAGTCATACCAAATCATAAGTCAGGCATTATGATTAGTTATATCAAGATACATAACAAGCTATGGTCGGTTCTACTAACTCACACATACTGGTAATCCAAAGATATGCAATGAATAACAATACCAATAGGCCTAGAGCTTTCCCTTAATTTCGATACGCAAAACAAGTTCATGAATGTACTTCCTTTAAAGAAATGTAAAAATTGTTTTTCCTACGATGAAATCTTCAGCTTTACCCACATAATAACAATAGCATTCATACGATTAATTATGACGATGTCATATCCACGAAGTTCAAAAGAGAAGTGCTATACTTCGTAGTCTAATTCCTTAATACTATGATCATATGATCATGTCTCAGTACTAGATTAAAACATTCATTCACAGCTTCGCAGTTATGTTTTCAATATAGCACGACCTGAAAGATACGTTAGGAATGAAACAGTTCAAGTCAATATTACTAACCTCAAGAAGAAGGATGATGTTGTCGTTGTAGCTCGTTACTTCTTCACGTTCTTCAGGTCTTCGAGTAATACTTGTATGTCTCATGTTCCTAGACTTTTTTAGTCTTACCTATACGAAGTTGTCTCTAGTACATAATCAAGGGACTCTTAGATGAGTTTTGGTTCACTAAAATATGACAACCAAACTTGATAAACCAACGCTTGGTGGTTCAACCGAGCTATGCTCTAACACGTCCTTAAGCTATAAAACTTGTCCCATAAAACATATGTAACACGAAAATATCATCATGATGTATTTCTTATCCAAGAGAGTTATATGATGCATAGACATCGTCGTTGTTGCGTTATATATTAAACAAAGAACGCACCACTGTATTGCATTATGATGGAATGTCAATGATGCAGACTCTTATAAATCATTCCCGAAAGACCCTTGGCCTATACGAGCTAGATTGAAAGTGAATAAATGGAATACTATCGTTGGAAGCATAAGATTCTGATAAAAGTGAATAAATGGAATTTTCAAAGATCGAAAGTACTGGGTTGACGTAGCATAGTCTCCCGATCCTCAGAGCCCCCTTGACATTATTCGTGGGTTATTCAGTAAGTTACTTTCAAATTCAATAAGTTTATTATTGTGTAGCTTTTGGGTTTATCCGTGGGATGCCTTCTCCAAGCTTCTCACGCTATCCCCAAGCCCGGTCCATGAACCCGACTAATTAATAACACGTTAGGAATGGTTGTTCTGTTTGCAGCCCACAACCGTGTGCTTGTTTGCTTTTTTTTTTTTTTTTTTTTCAAACTCCACCAACAACTAACAAGAGAAACACTGGAAAGTAAAATAACCACAATGAATTGAATAGATGAGTGAGAGAGGGGTTCTAGAATCAATTTACATACGCATATCTTTTCTGCCTGATTAGTGAGTCAGAAAATGGAAACGGAGAAGAAATTACAAGCAACCAAAATCCAGAAGATGAAAAGAACATTCTTAGGAATCGTTTCCTAAATTTGTGACCCGAAGACTTTTGACCTTGTTTTGTACTGCATGTGTTTTCTTGATGACTTGAAAATGTTTC
The DNA here is from genome assembly GCF_003573695.1 of Papaver somniferum. Taxonomy (NCBI): domain Eukaryota; kingdom Viridiplantae; phylum Streptophyta; class Magnoliopsida; order Ranunculales; family Papaveraceae; genus Papaver; species Papaver somniferum. Next base: position 10,479,388 of record NW_020620714.1, on the reverse strand, counting down.
CCAGTTTAATTGTGTGTAGTAGGTGGTTTTGGTATGGTCATATATCGGTGATGCCCTCCATGTTGTGATAACAAAAAAGGTTGCTTTATCTAAGTTGAATGGTCACACGACCATTTCTCAGCCACCCTAAATCCGTCACTGATTTGATCTGAATGGCAAAACCGTACCGTTTTGAAGTATGAATACAGGAACACACAATTATTCGTAGGACCCATGGTAGTTGAGTTTCAAGTTGCCAACTTGCCATCACAAAAGGCTATCCAAATATAAAGAAGGGTGACCAATTCTTATGACGATCAGATGTGGGCCGGGATCGGATTAAATTATGCCTTGGACTTGGACTTTACTAGTAAATCAGTCGTATATTCTTTTTCCTCCGAAACTTCCAAGTTCCTCATATTATTGCTTTTTGGTACGTTGAATTTGTAAGAATCCAAATTAGTCTTACCTAACGTCAAATTTGGCACCTAAGATTAATTCGTTAAAATATATCTCATTTCTTGTCTTCAATCATCCATAGAGTTTCTTCTTCTTCTTTTGTTACAAACAAAAATGTTCCTCCCCTTGGTTTTCTTCATTTTCCTACAGATTATGATCATCATATCATCATCATCATCAGCTGAATCATCTACGATCGAGCTGGGTAAACCTGGTTGTCCATATAAATGTGGAAACATTATCATTCCATACCCATTTGGTGATTATCAAAATCAGTGCTCCATGTTTGAAGATGATGCTGATAAAGTCTACTATGTCTTCTGCGATACTTCTTATAATCCTCCAAAGGCCTTCCTTGGAATGAATAACGAATTCGAGATTCTAAGTATATCACCAGAAATGGAATTTCGCATAAGAAACACCGCCGTAGGTGCCAAATGTTACGATGGTCGAACGAGAGAGGTAGTGTTAGATAAACCTTTTAACAAGTTGAATTTGGGAGCTACGCCTTTCACCATCTCCTACACCAAAAATATGTATGTCGGAATCGGGTGTAACGTAATGGGGTTTATACATAACCAGACAGTTCCCAGACCTTGTACCTCAAAATGTGCGAGTAAGGTGGATGTAATAGAAGGATCTTGCACTGGAAGCGGCTGCTGTGAGGCAATCATCCCAAAGAGTTTGAACTATTTTTTGGGGGAGGTAATGGTTAATTCTACAGCAGAATATCACAGTCAGTGCAGCTTCGCTTTCTTGGTTGAAACCGGACAATACACATTCCAGGGATCAGATCTGCAACTAGACGGACGCCTTACTAAACCTGACATGGATTTACCAGTGGTGCTTGATTGGGCTATAGGAGCAAGGAGTTGTAAAGAAGCGCAGACGATAACACCTAATTATGCATCAGATAGATATGCATGCAAGAATAATACTGACTGCAATAATGCACCGGATAATCCTGGATATCGTTGCACTTGTAAGAAAGGTTACGAAGGGAACCCTTATCTTGGATGCCAAGGTATGCAAATGGTTAACTTACCTGAAAATTATTGTATGCAATCTAGATATATGTAAGTGATTACCTGTTACCGTCCAAGTCAATTTGCAGGTGTCACATTACCTATGGTATTTTGAATAATGTTTGTAAGTTGATGAGAGCCTATACTAATGCAGATATCAACGAATGTGAGGATGAAAACAACAACCCCTGTTACGGAACATGTACCAATACACTTGGAGGCTACAACTGCTCTGCTTGCCCAGAGGGGAGTACCGGTGACGGGAGAAAAGATGGGACTAGTTGCACAACTTTACCGACAAAAGATGGATTTCCAGTACTAAGAGTTGCACTTGGTATACCTGCTGTCTAATTCCATATATACTTATTTTTTAATGATTTCGTATACACAAAACTAGCTAGTGTATAACAACAGTAATTGATGTTGCTGCAGGTCTTAGTTTGGGATTATTGTCTGTATTTGTTTGCGGGTTATTCTTATATTTATGCATAAGGAAGCGAAAGTTACTTAAACTCAAAGAACAATTCTTTCAACAAAATGGTGGATTACTGCTAAGACAACAATTGCCTTCAAGGGATGGTGTTGTAGACTCAACAAAGATCTTTACACAAGCTGAGCTGAAACTGGCAACTAACAATTTCCATTCAAGCCACGTGCTAGGAGAAGGAGGCTACGGTACAGTTTACAAGGGAACATTATCTGATAATCGCGTTGTTGCTATTAAGAAGTCGAAACAGATTGACAAAAGTCAAATTGAGCAATTCATAAATGAGGTTCTTATTTTAACTCAGATTAACCATCGAAACGTAGTGAAACTCTTAGGTTGCTGTTTAGAGACCGAAGTTCCGTTGCTTGTTTATGAGTTCGTATCTAATGGTACCCTTTCCCAACATATCCATCAAAATGGTGCATTTGAGATGTCCTGGGAAAGTCGTTTAAGGATCGCTACAGAAATTGCAAGTGCCATCGCATATTTACATTCTGCAGCATCCACACCAATTATCCATAGAGACATAAAGTCTGCCAACATATTACTGGATAACAATTACGTTGCTAAAGTTGCAGATTTTGGAGCATCAAGATTAGTTCCTCTGGATCAGACTCGTGTAAACACTGCGGTTCAAGGCACATTCGGGTATCTGGATCCAGAGTACTTCCATTCGGGAGAACTAACTGATAAAAGTGATGTGTATAGTTTTGGTGTAATGCTGGTAGAACTCTTGACAGGACTAAAACCAGTTAGTATGGAAAGACCAGAAGAACAAAGAAGCCTTACAAGCTATTTTCTTTCTTTAACGGAAAAAAATGAAGAGTTCAAGATCATTGATGCTCCAGCGGACGAGGGACATCTGCAACAAGTCCTTGCAGTCATTGTAATTTCAAAGAAATGCCTCAAGTGGAAGGGTGAAGAAAGGCCACCAATGAAGCAAATTGCAGCAGATTTACAAGTTCTGGCAAAGTTCAATTCAGTTGGATGGGATTGTCAACCTCTGTCCTACGAAGAAACTACAGACTTGCCATCTGAGATGAATAACCTTTACAATAGCATTCCGTCGAATTTGTTCGACCATTCCAGCAAGTACACTTCAGAGACAAATGTTGACCTCTCTATGATGATTCCTCGATGAAATTGCATAGAGGCCAACATAGTTTTTGCAGGAGTAAGCATTCAATGTATTTTCCAAATATGTGTGAAGGTTTTATTTTGATTAAGAGTTGTGCAAATACAAATACAAATACAATTCATTTATTTTAATTTAATTTTGCTTTATTACGCGATTTTATTGACTAAAACTCAAAGAATACTTAGCAAGAATATAACAGGCTACATAAATATAGAATCAATGCATATAACCATCTAGCTCTAATGAACCAAGGCACATTATCCTTTTCAAAATCACCACCAGAGACTTAAGAGTCAGAGTTGATAATAATTTTACTGCAACTCAAAGATACAAATCAACTGCACAGACCACAGCAATCACTTCGGCAATATAATTCACAGAAACACTAATGCCACCAAAAACTTTATCAAGCACCTGACAATTGTGTATAAGTTTTGTTTTATAGATACATAATCAAGATCATTGAAATTCATGACACAATAAAAATACAATTAATTAGAGTTTATGGAAAATACCGTATAAAGCTAATCCGTAATGAATCATTGATCATTTCACTGTAGCCGTAATACCTTGCGGAGGACCTCTTAGTTTCTCCTCCTTGACCTTTTGTGTAATGAAACAATAAAATTCTTGAACCAATACCTATGGTTATTGAGTTCCTTTTATAGGTAGAAGGACTGAAGGAGGATCAAGGTTCATAAGATTTAGAATTAACATTCAATCTCGACCGTCCATCAAGGAAGAGGGATTATGAAAGGATCCCAAAATTGTAACCAACATATTTAACAATATTCATAATTAACCAAGTTATTACATGGCCCAAGAGGATATTTCTATGCATAGAAATATTCTTACATTCTCCCACTGGTCCATGTGATAATTTGTATAGTGGTTAATCGTAGAAAACATAAGGCGCACATAATTGCTAAACAAATTTTAATGGTTAACATAATACCCTGATCAAGCAAACTATTCATGCGAGTCATAACGGTGGCACATTGTCCTGTTATCAACATGTTCCCTTCCATGTACCACAACATAAATAACTTACTTAACTAGGCCTTAAGAGCATCCACAACCATCAACTCGATTAAATACCAAAAATCAGACCAGATACTAATTTGTTTTTGGCATTTTTGGAGGTGAAGCGTAACGGGGAGAAGAATAAAATTTAGTCTGGCGGAGGTATAGTCTGTGTCTGTTAATAGGCGGACATTATATCAACATTTGGAGGTTAGGCGTAGATTTAAGAACCGTCTCATTTTCTTTGGACGGACATTATACTAACGCCTGATGAAAAACGGATTCTATACCTTCGCCTGATTCGAAACGGATGCTATACCTTTGCCTGATTCCAAACGGATGTTATATCTTTTCCCCACCAAATTTGATTATAGTCTGTGCCGGCTGCCAAATCTAGTCCTCAACCCTAAAAAAACGAACTATATTTAGGTTTAGTCTCACCCACTACGTTTCAATTCACGACCAAATTTGGTATAGTCCCCAGATATGATCGTGATTGTGGATGCTCTAAATTGGCATTATCATAATGGTCCAATGATGTCTCTAAAAGAAAGACTTTCTCTGTAACATTCATCCATTCATATAAGTGTATACTAAACATGGATGTAGAAATAATTCAGAATGACATTAATAAGAGCTCAATAAGTGTCCAAAAATAAGCACATAGCTGAATTCAATAATCAATTATTCCCACAAACCTAGGATTTTTAATCTTTTCCTAAGAGCATCTTCAACAGTGGGTGCTAAAAATCCTACGTGGAGTTTTTATTTAGATCCTTATTTATGGGGTCATATGTATTTGGCAAAAATATCAATGCTTTGCTCAAAATATAACCATCGGTATCAACATGAACATCAGTATGACTTCCAATACATACCGATATGTACTATTGAATATAACCATCAGCACATATCCTAGGAAGTACTTTCAACAGTATTGATATGTACAATCGAATCATACAGGATATTAATATGTACTGTTTGATTTAATGGTTCTACTAAAAATAAAAAATCATACAATATACATGTTGGATTGCATTACCTTGTTTTAGCAGAAACACCAGGTTTATTTGATTTCGCCTTATTAACAGATTCATTGTTCTTCCTTGATTTGGTTTCACAAGTAGATTTCTTCTTCTGCTTCTTTGACCCTGGTTGAGAATCAGGAGTACTTGTTACTTTCAATTTGTTCTTTTTTGACCATTTACTTCGAGAATTTCAGATCTATAATACTTCTTCGAATTTCAGTAGGAAATCAGTTCACTTTTGATTTTTTTTGTGATACGGTGCTTGTAGATCAAACAATTATCGATTTGACCTAGATTTTGTTTTAGTTTTTCGATATGGTTTGGTGGATTTTGTTTTCTCTGAAGAAGATTGAAAAACTAAAGAAGAAGATGAGAAGATTGAAAATTGCATTAGAAGCAAAATGAAAACTGAAAATAGTTAGGGTTCTTGTTTGTCAATGAAAACAAGAAGAAAACTGAACTGAGGTGTGATTTCTTCTCTGCGTTTTTCTTCCCGTGAGACACGCGTGTTGTTAGGATTAGCTTAGAGCTTCTCCAATGGTGAATGTGGATGTTTCATATGTGGCATCACTTTTAAGACATCCTTAGAGTATAAAATCCTAAATATTGGGAAATATATAATTTTATCTCCAACCCATAAAATATTTTCTATTATTTTATTTATTTATTTGTAGGCATACAATTGGTTAAAATCTTTTCCATTTTTATTTTTCAATGATTTTTATTAATAAAAATGTGACTAGGATGGGAAGACATCCTCTAAGTGAATGTCTAAAACTAGAGGTTCACCTAGAGGATGTCTAACATTTGTTTTGCCACATCACTTTCACATCAATTGGTTGGAGATGATATTTTATAAATATGGGTGTGGATCATATGTGGATTAAGACTTTTTCATTCACACACATTCCATTGGAGAGGCTCTTAGTAATTTTTAGCTTTTTCAAATGTTTTCTAGACCAGCTATTAAATGTATTCTCCCGCTGGACCATAGATTAACCCGGGTCTTGTGGACTAAACAGGAAATTTCTTAAACTAAAGGTATTAACTTCTTACTTTTTCTGAAAAAGTAAATATTTTGCGGAAATTTGAAGGGCATGTTTGTAAGTTATGTGGTCGGACCACATCTAAACCACATCTTAGATGGAGGGAATATTAAGTGAAGATTACCCTTTGTTCCCTTAACGCTTATCGGGATAGGTGGTTTTGGGGGAGAGCTAATCCGCACCGTTTAGACCGTGAGTGCTGCAGACATTTGATGCCCGCCGGCGTGGCCAGACCGCTTCAGCGCCCTTGTTGCCAAGGGGAACACTCTTCGCTCAACCAACTATACCGACATTTCGGCTTTACATCTCGCTTCAATCTCCACACTAATCCGCTTCCCAATGCATCCCCACCATGTATATCCCGCTTAGATGGAGGGCATATTAAGTGAAAATGACCCTTTGTTCCCTTTGTTCGGGTTGGGTGGTTTTGTGCGTGAGCTAATCACACCGTTTAGACCGTCAGTGCTGCAGACATTTGATGTCCCTCCGGCGTGGCCAGACCTCCTAAGCGCCCTTGTTGCCAAGGGGAACACTCTTCGCTCGACCCTTCTCGATGCCGATAGTTCGGCTTTCCTTCTCGTTTTCAAATCTCTGCACTAATCCACTTCCCCGATGACACCCCTGCCAAGTACATCCCGCCCGACCGATGATGTCCAGTTCGGGACAGCCGCCCATGCTTAATCCATCGAGCCGCTGTTCCGTCCCGGCCATCAACGGTGTCCGATCTGACTTGCTTGGTTCCGTAGTTGAAGATTGTGTTGGGCTGACCAATGTAGGTCTCTGTATCGTCGTAGATGTACGGAGAAGCGGAGATCTTGATGTCTGGGGAACAAATGTATCCCACCTAACGTGTCTCACAATGCTTGACTTCGTATCTACGCACACTCCATGGGATCGCTACCCGTTGGCTCAGTCCGTCGATTCCCTCCTAGAGGACAGTTAGCGAACGCGCAAGTTGAAGACGAACCCAGTGCGTTGTCGGCACCAAGAGAAATTTGTTCCTTGGCCCCTTCGGGCCTAGTGTTTACCCCATCGACACTTACCGCGGCTAGTAAGGACTGACTAAGGACCGATATCCGAAGTCTAAGGGGGCATCGAACTTGGGTTAACGTGTGCACTAACATCTGGAATCGAGGTACAAGGGGCCTTAGTGAGCGCCTCAGGGTTCCTTCACATGGATTGCGATTTTCCATGCTTTCCTATCGGACGCGATGTCTGGCGATAGTGGTATCTTTTCTAGGTCCTCGCGAACAGAGTCTTCCCAAATCTTCTTTGGCCGACCGACTTTTGCCCAGCCTGGTTGTATGTTTCTTATGTTCTTAATACCTTCGTGTATTGGAGGGCATATTAAGTATCGTATGTAATTTTGTTAATCTTAGCCCTCAAAGCTTCTTCACCGCAGCCCTATAAGGTCTGTTTGGCAAGAAATAGTAGTAGTAGAGAACTATTTTGCGCCGTAGACTCTTCTTCTTGGATCTCTGAAAACCAAATCTTCTCGTCATCTTCTTCTCAAATCTCAAATCCCAAACCAAACCTAATTTCCTACACCTCCCCACTATTTCAACTCCATCATCATCATCAAACTTGAGATTTTTCTGCTCCTCAGAAAGATAAAACAACGAAGAATTAAGGTAAATTAAGGTAAATCATTATTACTCCTAATTTGAAAAAATTAGGAGAAAAGGAAAGAGAAATATGGAAAGTTAAGGGAGAAAAAGAATTTTTGAACGGTGAATATGAATGGTGGTCATAGGGGTAATGTTGGACGTGGAGATTTTCTTTAGTATTCTCGTACATATTGAGAAAATTGTGTAGAGGATTCATGCATTCGGTTTGATTATAAACCTTCGACCGCAAAAATTTAAAGAATATTGTATTCTTGTCATTGAATTCTAAAAAACACTCAGAAGCAAAATATGACAAGAGGTGATATGTAATTGTGTAAGTTATTTCATAAGATCAATTGAATTCTAAAATTAGATTAATTTATCTTGGAATCAACCTATGAGCACCTTCAAGTATACTCAATACTTTTGGGGCTTATTTAGTTTCATACATCGTCAATCTATTTCACCGAAATTCCATTAAGTTGGCTCAAATTTGATGGTCATCCATAAATAACACATCATTAAGATGAAGAACCCAAATTAAACTAATCAAAGTTGAGTACCGGTGATACGTAAGGAATTTATGTTGAAATTGTGGGATTATCAAAACAAAAAATGACATCAAACTTCAACGAGTTTGTATAATCATATTCAATCCAATCCAATCTTTTTGACTTGAGGCGATTGCATTGGTTTGAATAATCATATTCAAAAGTTGACACCTTAGTTATAATACAAATTGGGAGTAATCCAAAATCTTTTATAAAACTCTGATTGAAATTGAGAAAATTGTAATGAAAATAAAACAATTTAAATGGATTAGTTAAGGAGAAACAATTTTCCCATTACTATTATCTTGAATTCTAATGTGGACTCTAAGTTACAAAGGTCAAATTACAATATCTTGTGTAAATTAATTTACCTTTTAAGTTTATATCTTGCATGATCTAGCAAAAAATCAACACCAAATGGAATAAAATGATGCATAAAGAATCATCGAAGTTGATTTTTATGGTTATAGCAATTGGTGGTTTCCATCTAGTATTATCATTTTGAGTACATATAGCACATCACATTCGGATACCAATTGTTCCGCATATAGAAAAAAGTAATCTAGTTTAAATGTGCATGTTTAAAAATAACTAAACATCTATGCTTCTTGATGAGCCATAGAACAAATGAATTTGATCCTTTTTTAAGTTAAAAGCATCTACATTTTGATGATTAGGAGGCGGTGTTACACAAATTAGAAGAAGTTATGCCTCACCACATCAAGCAATTATTCCAATGCCCACCGGAATAGAATGCTCATTTATAAAGAAGCATCGAAGTCGATTTTATATCCATAGAGCATGTGGAGGTTTCCAAACTGAAATATCCTTTTTGTCAGTATTATTATTTGGAGTTGATATAGTATACTCACAATCAAATATAAACTGTGTATCAAATAAAATGAGATGATTTATCTAAATTGTGCATTGTTAAAAAGAATTTGAAAACCTATGCTTTCGGATGAACCATAGAACAAAACAACTGAATCCAACCTTTTACCTAAGTTAAAACATCTAAATGTTGATGTCTTTGGAGAAACTTAAAGGTCCCAATTGATGTCAAAAAACTTGGAAACCCGTTTATAATAATTCTGAAAAATATTTTTTGGATTTGGATGTTCGATTTTTTTTGTTTCAACACTAACTTAAAATACGAAGGTATCCGCATTAATAAGTATTATGACATTTCACTTCCTTACAAAAATATAAGCATTTTATTACATTCTTTTATAATGATTTCCGATCGGGTTTATTTCATTTACACCCAACATACAAACTTTAAATTATTGAGATATCGAGAACATATGTGTCTTCCAAAATGTTACAAAGAACTCCTTTGAGAACACTTTAGGAAATATATTGCTTGAGGAAATTCACTTTTTTTTTCCTGGCCTATGTATTCAAAGCGTAGTTGTTCTTTGTTGGATCTCTTCGCTGGAAGCTGTGGAAATACCTCGTGACATCTTTTGTTCCAATACCAGTGGTCAGAAAAGGAATAACATTTAGGTCATTTGTGAAGTCGAGATGTTACATCAAACATGCACATGACTAGTCATCTAAGAATTGGACCCAGATTGTGCATTAATGTGAGCAGTAATTTCAAAAAAATTATTTTTTTTCATATAAAGATTCCATCTTCCATTAATAATATCAAACAAAGGTTACGTAAAGATCAAGCACGTCAAGAGATAGAAAATAACAAGAACAACATACTTGCATTAATACATATATTTGAATAATTCAACATAATTAATATGCTCAATATATTTACTGACAGTTTGAAGATTTTGATGCCCCAAAATTGTCGTCGTACTTATCGAAAATCCATTAACATGAAATGGAATCACCAACTAGGTGAAGACGACAATCACCATTAACGGTGGAGGATAGAAATATTTAAAGTACAAGCAATTTCCTAATATTAACTAACCGAATATTATTTAGCATTATGTAAGACGTTTTTTACTTTTAGGACACAAACAAAAAAACAAAAAAAAGGAATAGATATTTTGTTATAGCCGTATAAGTGGGGATGAAAATATGAATATGCTGGTTGACACATAAATTTCTAATGGAAATAATTTGTAGTATTTTATGTAATCGTTCTATATTTATTCCCGAAAAAAAAATGGAAATTGTTAATGGTGTTCTTTTTTTTTTGGCCTAAATGGGTAGGTTTAGAAAAGAGCCCATAATAAAATTAAACGGGTCGTGCCATACACTTCGTTGATAAACACGTGATTTTCTTCATCTTCCCTACCTAAAAGGCTAAACCAAAATAAGCTTCGTGTAGTCGGTCATTCTCTTTCCTCCATGTTCCCTAAATTCTCCAAATTTTCCGCCAAATTTTTAGTATCTTCATCTAAGAGCATCTCCAACAGAGGGTGAGAGTTTTATTTTGTTTTGACACATAGGATTTTAGACCCTCATTTAGATTAAATCCATCTCCAACAGTAGGTTCTATAAAGTAGGAAGGATGTCAAAATAAATATGAAGGTGTTAGAGAAAGTCTTATTTAGACCTTAGTAATGACCTCCATGTCATCTTTCTAACTATTTTTTTAATTATTATTATTATATTTGTCCAAAAAATTAAATATTAAAGTTAACACCTCGCACTACTGGAGTTGGTTCATGAGAAAAACATTACTTTTTTTGCTACATATATATAACCCCACAAATAAGGATCTAAATAAAAATTCCACATAGGATTAGTAGCACCCACTGTTGGAGATGCTCTAACCATCTCCAGTAGTGTGGGGTGTTGGCTTTAGGATTTGTTTTTTTTATAAAGATAAAATGATTCCTTTTTTCCTATTGATTTAAAATTTTTTATTTAATAATAATAATTAAAAAAAATAGTCAAAAAGATGACGTGGAGGACATTCCCAAGGTCTAAATAAGACCTTCTCTAAGACCTTCATATTTATTTTGGCACCCTTCCTACATTATAGGACCTACTGTTGGAAATGAATTTAATCTAAATGAAGGTCTAAAATCCTAAGTGTCAAGAAAACATAAAACTCTCACCCTCTGTTGGAGATGTTCTAAGTGTCCGCACCAACCAAAGGGTTACCTCAGAAAATTGTATTATGAGATTCTTCAACGAACACGTAATTTCTTTTACCAAGTTTCGCATCTAACAATGCAGAACGCCACTACTATTTGGCTACTGCAAGTTACCATTTGTCCATGCAAATGGGTACGTAATGGTTTCCTGTGGTTACCAGTTCTCTATTTCCTTTGTTAAGATCATACATTATCATCATCAATGCTGATAGCCGGTATCAGATCTGATGGAAATGACCCAATCAGTAACACTTAGGTGGATTAATCAAAAATTGAAAACTGATTTTGGAGAAACATTCTTCTCAGATACTACCTCCCTTCTAGGAAAAATAATATTTTCACTTTTTATTTTTACCTAAAAAGAGATCAAATTTTAAAAATAAAAATATCATTTTTTCTAACACAGAAGAAGTAAAATAAAACACGTTGGATGGAACTAGTACTGTCGTAACCCTTAGAGAAGAGTTACGACCATTATTATCTGACATCATTCTCTATTCTAATAGATCATGGCAATCCAAATTTCATGGAGATATTTGGATATAATCCAAGTTCAACAGATAATAACAATGTTTACATTCAAATGCCCATCATCCATGGCTGAACGATTAACATCCATACTCACACCAAATAGTGAATACTCGTTTTACATATTTAATTGTAACGAATCAATATGCACGGATGAAACTTCAATTCATATATGGAATGACATGTGATTTGGTCCCTAAATATTTTCAATAACATAGAAAATAAAATGGTTTTTCGTTTTTTGGTTTGCCGCTACGACGGGGAGTGTCCTGTGTTCAATGGACACAATGGATATTAGTTGGAGATGAAAAGGCACCTCCAAAGGGCGTGATGGTTCACAAAATACACATTCATTCCCATAAGACATTATTGATATCTTTTGGAAGTGAAGAGGCATCTCCAATAAGCAAGAGTTCCCTATAAGTAGGGATGATTTGTTTTCATTCATATATGGAGAACATCAAAAACTCTCTATGTTTTCTCTCTAACAAGCATCATCAGAATCAAGACCCGTGTATTCTTAGTTGTGTCAAGGTTGTACAAGCTTTGAATCAACATTGTTGTAGGGCTTCAAGTATCCTAACGGCAACATTCATTGACCTGTTTGTTCTCGCCAATTTAATTGGGAAGGGTCGAATAATTTTCGAAAAGAATCTATTATTAGAGCCTTGAACCCAGATACAACATTCTTTTATTCACCCTATTTTAGTATCAATTTTTCAACACTAGTTTAATCCCCTCTCTAAAATCCTTCATTTTTCCATTTTTTCATAAAACCCCTATCAATACTAATACCAATATCAATACACATAATTATTTATCTAATTATCTTTTCATTTTCTATAAATAAAAATGATTATTTTATTCTTTATTTAATTCTTTAATTGTCTCTTCAATTTTCCAAATTCGTTCTCTTTTTGTTCATTTATCAAAACTTATTTAGGTGACTATTCTCACCCTAACCAGTAACTCTCCTATCTAAATCAACCCACCTAGACTAAGCCAAAGGAAAGAAAAATACCCGTAACAAAAAGGTTAAACCCGCATAAGACCCGACCCGAGAAGACAAATAAATATACTGGGTATTACACACGACATGAAAGATACATTAGGGAATGAAACAGTTAAAGTCAAATATCACTAACCTCAATTGCAAGGATGATGTTGTTGCTGTAGCTCCTTACTTCTTCACTTCTTCAAGTCTTCGTAATAATTGTAATGTCTCATATCCCACTACTTTCAAGTTAACCTATACGAAGTTGACTCTAGTACATAATCAAGCGACTCTTTAAATGATTTTTAATTTACTAAAATATGACAACCAAACTTGACATACCAAAGCTTGGTGGGCTCAACCAAGCTATGCTCTAACAATCTCCCCCTTTGTCAATTTTAGTGACAAAACTCTTACATCATATGACAAACAAATTACAAGAATTCATTACACATACGCTTGATTCCCGAATTCAACAACACAATAACCTGTATACATTCAATCTATAAATGTTTTTGTTGATATTATAATAACAAAGCTAACAAGTATCATATGATATGCTACTCCCCCTTAGTTTATGCTTTACTCTTTCGCTAGATAAACGTTTACTGACTCACACACATATCCATACACAAATAATGGAATAAAACGTCAATTGTACTGAAATTTTGTTAAGTAAAAGAAATAAATATACGCAATAAATATACGAAATTTTGCCGATCCCTATGTTCATGTGCCGTATCCGTGTCCGTACTTCCCAGCCTCCGTACCTCTTTGGTATGCATAGACTGCGCCAAGCTTTTGGATTCAAACTTTATGCCATTGTATATATAATTTGAATACAAATTGTTGGCATTTAGTTAAAAGTTAGCCCAAAAACTTGAATTCATGAGCTTTTCGCCCCCTACCAATAAGAATCAAGAATTTTGCAACTTATTCGGACATTTTTCCCTGTGCAACAAACACAAAATTCACAAGGCTTTAATTATCCGATCTTTTCCATTCCACAAACATAAAAGCTAACTGCAAGCCCTAATTCTCTTCGGTTCTGGGCCGAACCCATCCCCGTGGGAATCATAACAAAACCCTTTCTTCCCAAAAAAAACGTTTTCTACATTTGTTCTTCATCCACGCTGAACCCTAGTTAGTAAGTTCGCGAATGATTCGCGAATGATTCGCGAATTTTTCCGTATCACGAATTTTACCGTCTTATTCGCGTACGTTTGCAACTCCGAATCCAAGTCGCGTATTATGTGGCATTCCCGGATTATTCGCGAATCATTCACGAATTTTACGTATTCCGAATGATACGTCCGCTTAATTCTCCATAAATTCTTTAGCTTTTACTTTTCAAAGACTCCACTTTTTGGGCTTTACTGCCTTCCGAGCATACACGACCGAATATTAGACGTGTTGTAATTTTTACGAAACCAAAACGACTGAAGAGATTTGAAGGTGAAGGTGAAGGTGAGAGAGATCTCAAACTCACTAACCAAGCATCTAAACCACCATACGACGTCCTCTTGGATAACTAATGTTGTATATATTATTAATATCATCATATTAAGTTTATTTTTTCTTTAAATAACTCACACATATGCATAAAAATTGGTCTATGACCTTATAAATACAAATTATTTGTTATATATAGATACCGAATTTTCAGAGCCGAACTCATATTTATAAATCGAATTATACACGTACGTATGCCGTTCCGAATTACTGACGAATCACGTCCCGTTGACCGAATTTTGGACCGAATCTGGATTTTACAAAACCGTATAATACTCGTACGTTTGCCGTTCCGTACGTTTGCCGAATCCCGAATTGCTAACTAGGCGCTGAACCCTAAACGAGGGTTCAGGGGATATCTACCGCCATCACCATTAAACACCACTTCTTCTCGATCTCCCACACTAACACCACCATTACCTTGATCTTCTTCATCTAAAAGGTAACTGATGATTGAATCGGTATTAGATGAGAATAGGTTAGGATTTTATGGATTTGTCCAATTTTTTTTTTCTTTTCAGGTTAAAGTTCACTCAACCAATGGATGAATCATGTGAAATGCCTGAGGCACAAAAATGTGCAGGTGGAAAGTCAATTGGGGCTTCACCTAAAGTACCCAAAACAGGTGAGGGTGCTACTTTTGGATATATCTTCATATGGGGTTGATAGTTTAGGATTATGATTTTGTCATCTTCTAATTCTTATAGTTCATCTTTCTAGGCTTAAAGGTGGGATTACATGAAGATATTGCTCTATCAGCACCTCTTGATCTTGTTAAGGTGCGCTCTCATATCTTTGAGTTAATTTTTTAAGTAAGAGTAATGTACTCAATTCAGTTGTATTGGACTCAGCAGTATGTTCAGAACTTGTACATACCTGTGTAGTTTAAATAGGCATGGTTGTTGAGATTTATGTTCATTTTTATCTTCTTACATGATGAATTTGATTATTAATTCGGTATTAGATGGGGATAAGGTAGGATTTTATTTGTCAAATTTAGATATGTTCTAACTTTGTGTAAATTATTGAATCAACCCTATACGGTTTCCAATAACAACTGTCAGGTCAGATACACGAAATGGTTTTGAATCTTATTGAATCAACGGTGTGCGTTGTGGCCCAAAATCGGACCAAACCGTACCATATTCAGCCCTGATACATTGGCATGAAGATAGTGCATAGTCTGTCTGGAATTGGGTATAGTGAAGTGAATGGTATCTGTTCATCATTGATCAATTGATCAAACACAAGCATTGGATTATAATAACGAACTCAGTTGAATTGATTTGCTCTATATTTTCATTTTGGGTTGCCTGTTCTCCTTTGTTCCAGACTGCCCTTTTCCTTTGTACACTCTCCTTTTTTGAATGCATTCAAAGGTTTGTAATGTGCTCAGCTGTGTGTTCATGGCTTGCATTTCAGTGTGGACTGCATTCTATGGCTGTAATGGTATTAGTTTTAGTATTCTGAGACATAGCCCACCTTGTTGTTACGGAAAAAGCGTTTATATAAACATACCCATATCTGTGAATTGTAAACAAATCTTTCTTTTTCTCTAACATTGCGGGTCAACAAGAAGTATCCTATCAACAACAAGCGTTTAGTCAACAGGTATCTAACCATTCATCGTTGGTTGAATGCAGGTTTCTATTTCAGGTGCAATGCCGGTTATGCCACCTCCAGCTACAAGTGAGGCACAAATGAGTGCAGCCAGAGAGACAATTGAGGCTTCGCCTGAAGTACCCATAAAAGGTTTAAAGGAGGACTTACTCGAAGATATGGCTACGGCAACACCTCTTGATCTTGTTACAGTAGGTTCTCATATCTTTTAGTTGATTTTTTTGAGGTATAATTCTGAAGACCAAAGCTTATCACCTTAACACCAGCCTTATGAACATCAATTGTAGCTTTCTGAATCGATTTTTTTTATTCCACCTCTTGGCTTGGTAAAGTATATTACAAGTAGCTATACATATGCTGAAAATAGCAAGTTCACAAGCTTAGTGAATGAATTATAGGGTTTTTAGTTGTTTACAGAGGTTTTTACTTGGTAAGAGATTAAGTACTGTCCACACATTAATATACTGTCCGCACATTAAGTGCTACTTTTGCTGTTCAACATTCGTCAAAACAAATCTTCTAGGGTCTCGATTACAGAGGTTTTGTTATAGTAAATATCTAATACAATGGCCACAACAACCTGTTAATCATTGTAATATACTACTTTAAGTTTTAGATTGTTGGAATATGCTAATTTGTAATGTCCAAATAAAGTCTAAAATTGTGTAGTTTACTGAGTTGTAAATCAGTAAAAGAACTTGAAAGAAAAATCTAGACATGTCCGTTGTACCTAGTCTTGTAAGTTTGAACTAGATAGTTTGTGATAAGAATAGAAAATCTCTAGACAAAACTAGAGTAAGTTGAGTAAGTCGGTCAAATGCTTCAATGTCAAAAAATATTGAGTGAAGTTTAGAATTTCCCAGAGAGGTTGAAGCTTATAAATAGGCAGTGAGTATCACTTGTAAAACTGGAGCAAGTATTAATGAAAGGAGAGTTTACAAAGTATTAAAAATTCTTGCTCCGCTAATAGAAAGCTAGCAGCTCTGTATGAGAAACTCTAATTCTATGGGCATATACCTCCGTAGCATCATTAAATATCAAAAAATCATCATAGGTGTACAACATGAGGTAACTCTCATGCCTCGTAAAGTTATAAGTGATATTTTGACCATGATCCCGTGTATGTAATCATACGTTGGCGTGAAAATAATGCATACTTTGTCTGGAACGGTGTGTGGTGAAGTGAATGATATCCATTTACCTTTGATCAGTTGAGCAACAAGTATTATAGTTATATAACAACATGAAAGTGAAATTAATTGCTGTATGTTGGCCTGTTCTCCTTCCATGCTGCCCCTTAGTCTCTGGTTTTTATATGTATTCAAAAGTTTTTCGAAATATACAAAAACAATAATGAACTCAATTTCAATTTATTAATCAATAAATCATTGCTTGGGCTTAACTGTTTAGGCATGACCTCAACATTTTATTTCTACTTTTCATTGCTGTAATGGTTATACTTTTAATCAATTGCGTGAATCATAAACAGTCACAAATTATTGTTGCAGGGCACCACAATACTCAGTGGAGATTATGACTTTGGGATCCTTGTAGGTGGTGACAGCTTAGCAACTATGCCTGATGGAACAATAGATAAAGAGCAGGTTCAAAAGGTTTTTCACTTGGGTGGTGATCCACGAAGTTATATGTTATACGGTGCAAGTGGAACCTCGTGGTATTGCACGCGCGTCTGCGAGTATTTGATCACTCAGGTAAGTCTTTGAGAAAACTACTGAATTATCGAGTCATTGGATTATTGGTTGACATATACTTGAAAACATACACTGGTATACACAACTCAAGTGTGCCATATTGGTGTTAAGTTGAAACTGCATTACAATCAGTCAACAATATAACCATTGGGATAATGAATGATTTTAGCCAGGTTTTAACCAAATGAAAACCCAATAATCCAATAACTCCATATTTCATCAGTGTTTAGGTCTTTTATTATTTTGCATGAATCTCTGTTCAACATAGGTTTCTCTTTAAAGAATATGTGGAATATAGATTTTATTTTATGTTTTGTGATATATCGTTTACCTTTTATATATGCAGATTGCAAATAAACATAGGAAGGGGAGAGTTTTAACGTCAAAAGAGGGTGCAAAATATGCGAAGAGGTTTCTTAACATCCCAGTAGAGATATTGGAGAAGTATGTACCAGGAGATTTGGAGTTTGATGCAATGACTTGTGGGGTAACACTTGGTATGTTTGAGCCGGAGAAGAAACCGAAGTCGATGAAGAAACATAAGTCAAAGAAGAGAACACATGAAGAGGTTGAAGGTGAAGAAGGTCAGCAAGCCAAGAAGAAACGAAAGTCAAAGAAACATAAGTCAAAGAAGAGAACACATGAAGAGGTCGAAGGAGAAGAAGGTCAGCAAGCCAAGTTTGATCCTGGACAATATTTTACGTCTACAGAATTTATCACCACAAGAAGAGCAGGATTGTATTTTATAGGCAAGGACGAAGAAATCACCAAAGTTGAAAAATTTAAGGTTGATGGCCATGAAGATGGCAAGGCTGAGAGTTATCTCGCAGATAATTATAATCGTACTCATGCTCTGGAAACGGCTGTTATGCATATGGAAGAAGCTATGGTTGAGGGTTGCGAGTCTGGAAATAGTGGAGGCCTTATTACGAGTATGGTATCCCTAACTTGTAACTTGTTGTCGAATTTTTTGCTGTTTTTTATTTTCAATTGGTTTTAAAATTGCTGCAGTTGATTGGATTGACCACAACAATACAATCACGAATGTCTGCAAGAAAGATATAGAACAATTACGTCAAGAAAAGCTTCAACGCGAAAAAGCATTTTACGATGCTAATAGTAAAAGAGAAATAATACCCGTTGAAGCGACGTACGACATGTGGGGCTAGGCACATGGTAAGTCGATTTACATTATATTTAAGTGGTTAAATATATTGTACTAGTTAGTTCGGTTTATATTTGTACACTGCATGTTCCCCAATAAGTTACTTACAGCAACCACATCTTGCATTCTTATCTCTGTCTTGGTTTAATCATATGTTTCTGGTTTCTGGGAGCATTATATTGTTTTACTTAAACAGTGTCAGGTCAAACTAATATTGCCCTTTTGTCATTTATGAGCAGTTATAGAGATCCAGGGAGTTGATGATTGTTGAAGACAATTGGAAGAGACAAAGTTGGTGGATGAATCTGGACTCTCACTATTACCCTGTCAGAAATACGTTGTTTTGGTCAGTCAGCATTAGGTGATCTTGGTCGTATCTGTCTTACGTTGTAGTATACAATCTAGATTATTTTGTCCTCTGCAATTGTGGTTCTTCTATTAGGACCGATTATGAACTTCTCTATATCTTGACTGGAAAGTTTTAAACTTGTGTTATGCTCATGGTGACTCTTGTTAATGGACAAATTTTGTCTATGGCTAATTGTTTGGTATATTGACCGATTGTGGTGATTTTGTACACCTTTAAACACATTATTGCAAACAAGTTGAGCACCCAGCTGGTTATGCGAGACGAGTTCTCATAAGCGGGAACAGTGTGGGTGTAGAAAGAACCTGCTGTTCTGCTACTGTGTTTGTATTGTAATCTTGAGAGTTGAAATCCTTGAACCTTGGAAAGAGTGAGTGACAAAAAGAGCCTTAAATCAAACTCCAAAGTCTTTTGTTGCCTACTTCACCCTCTACTGACAAATTGACAGCTGTAATTTTCTTATACAGTAATTTTTTTCTTTTACTACATCAACCCCAATTGTTTTTCTTGGCATCCCCCCCAGACATAACGAATATCCCAAACAAATACCTTTGTCTTCACTAAAAACCCTAGGTTAATCGAGTTCTTCTTCTTCTTTCCACAAACCCTAAGGAGCAAGTGATAAAAGAACGACAATGGCGTTCATGTCTCCACTTGGTTTGGTAAGTCTTCTTAAATTTCCTTTGTTTACTTACTGGGGGTGGAATGTTGGGTGTTTAATTTGTTAGTAAAATTGAAATCAGGACAAGATTTTTTGGTGATTAAGTTTTCCCCTAAAATTTGTTTGAGTTGAAAAATTACTTGGAGCTTCTTCAGATCTTAATTTGTCTACTCTCTTTGTAACAGGGAGCACAGATGATTGGCCGTAGGCGTCACCGCAAGGTTGTGAAATTAAACGAGACACCTGCTACTTCCCGGTATCAATTGAAACCTCGTGGTCAAAAGAGGTCGCAGGAATTTGAGGTTGAGACTGAGGAGAAGAAGCTCAGAGGTTCTGGGCTTCAATCAAAACCTCATGGTCTAAAAAGTATGCATGAATTTGAGGTTGAGGATGAGAGTGAGGAGAAGAAGGTTAGAGGTTCTAGGTTTCAGTTAAAACCTCATGGTCAGAAAAATAGAGGTAATTTCAGTAAGTTTAGTATTTTCAATTTCAGTGATAATCAGGAAGACATTATAGCTCGTCAACTTCTTAGCTGGTTACCAGTAAAGTCCCTCATGAGATTCAAATCTGTCTGCAAATATTGGTGTTCTTTAATTCAAGAAGATACCACATTCATTAATCTACACCTTGAGCGATCAAAATCACGGCCAGGTCTCCTTGTCGCAAATCTAATTGAAAATTATACAAAATATCAAATTATGACCGGCGATCTAGTGTTTGGAGGCAAGGATAGAGGAGCAATATCAGCAGCAAATTTTCACACTATCAGAGATATTGATTTTGCTCGTTGCGATTGGATGTTGAGGCCGGTATTTGGGTTGACAGCATTCTTTGGTGAACGAAGAGATGACCCTGGTGTTTGCATTTTTAACTTAAGTACCCGGGAAAAAACACCTTGGATTGTATCTAACTTGTTAAGAGATGTGCGTAAAGAAGACCTTCAAGCGTCTAACGCAATTCCAAGGGCTACATGTGCATTAGGATACAATCCTACCTCTAAAGAGCATAAAGTGGTCGGGATATGGAGGTCTTCGAAACCTTCTTATGTAGTCTGTGAGGTGTTGACAGTTGGAGAAAATAAATGGAGACGGATTCACAAGGTACCACCACAAGATATAGAATTATACGGATCTTCAGTTTATGTAAATGGTTCCATATATTATACCACTGAGTTTCTTGGAATATTTGAAGCTGATGAAAAGGAGAAAAAGTTCATAGTGGGATTTGATGTTGGAAGTGAGAAGTTTAGAGCAATTAGGGTCCCTAGCTACGTCTTTGAACAACCTGAAAATTATCATTCTAGTATATACATATACAATATCATGCTGTTAGAATTAGATGGACGCTTGGGTTTATTTATTAAAATTGGAGAGAGTGGTTACACACCTAAATTATGGGTATTGGATGAAGATAGAAACAAGAAAAACTCAACAAGTACTTGGACTGAGGTTTCCATTCAGCTACCCTACACATTGGGTGGAGCTCGATGTGGATTTGCTTGTGATCCAGTTCTAGGGACAGATCAAATGATCTTAACCTCTTATGTGAAAGCATCTGGCGGTAAGATATCTGAATCTACATGCCATTCGTATAATTGGAAGAAGAAGACGTTCAATGCAATTGATTTCAGTGGGATCTCCTCAGCTCCTTGTTTCTCCTCTGCATCAAAGGTTCGGTCTTTCTTTGAGAGCCTCTTTCCTGTCCAAAAGCGCAGGTAAGATTAAAGTTTCTTTTATTTGTTTCATATATCAATGACCTAAACAGTGTAACTTGCATACTTAAGAGTTTTCTGATGTCAGAAACACAAGAGTCAAGTACTAGAACTTCACTGTCAACTTTATCTTGGGATAGCCCAACTTCTATAGTTAGTAATTACAGCTGCTCCGAAAAATTGACAGAATGCTCTTATGAACCCGAAGATGCATGTAAGCTTAAACATATCCATGCGTTCACGTGATAGCAGAATGCCTTATGAACATGAATACTATCCAGTCAAAATAACGATGTCATCTTGATATTGGCTCTTGTGTTCTCCAAATTCACGAGTCTTGCCACAAGCTTTCAAGTACCCATGAGCTTATTTTCAACTAGAGTATCTAGATTTATGCTTTGCCCACCTTTCTACTGTAGTTATTCTTTGATATGTGACTATGTTGACCTAAGTTACTTGCAAGATGATGTTTAATTACGGTTGAACTGGAGATGTGGGATCTTTTGGTGAAATCCTTATCAAACCTCAAGCCTCAATACTAACTGTTGGTAGTGGCTTATATCGGTATATTTTTGTGTTTTGAGATTACCTATCTAGAATATTATTAAAACTCGTATTTAAATGCATCCTCATAAGGATTGAGGAGTCTACACACAATTTTTGTACTGACAGCTCATATAGTGACGGATAATGATGTTTCTATTCTCACATTCGGGTTTCATATTAAGCTAGGCTATTACAGTTGGTATATATTTGTCTTTGATTCCCGTAGAAAAAATTTAAACACTAGGCATCCTGTAACAATTTGGACGATGTTATGGATTTCCCGTCACGTGCTAGATTTTAAGAATAACCGACTTTGCGAGTAGTAAGTATCCAGATTATGATGCCAATGTGAAACTATCGAACCAACTAGTACATATAATATCTGGTAGCAAGTAACAGCCCGTATATTCCACTTACCCTGTCAAAATAGTTTGTGACCCTCTTCCTTTTATGAGCAATTTCACTGTTGATTACTACTGTTTTGTGGAATTTGTTACATCTGGTTTGTTTGCATGTCTATTTTGGCAATTGATCTTTTGTTTGAAGGAACAATAGAAACAAAAGGCACAATCTGAGAGTCATACCTGGAAACATGCTTATCAACTGCATCCTAATTCCTAAGTGCTAGAACTTCACTGTCAGTTTTGTCTAGGGATTTTTTTTTTTGATCGATAAAGCAGTTGGGCAGTTGGGATTGCCCAACTGCTTTATTTATAGTTGCTGGTAACAAATTATAGAATGCTTTTAAGAACCAAAAAAACATATTAGCTTAAACATATCCATGTAATCAGAGCATACCTCTATTTAGAGTTGCTCGGAACAAATTACAGCTATGCTCTTAAGAACCCATAGAAACGTATTAGCTTAAAGATATCCATGTAATCAGAGGATAGCGGAGTTTCCTGCGAACATGGAATCCTCCGGTCAGGATAGGAATGTCATTTAGGCACTGCAGCATATTTCAAGCACCTGTGATCTTTTTTTCAACAAGAGTTGCAAGGGCCACGTATACAGCGTGTCAGACAGTTATTGAGTTTCCTCCTACAATAGAGCCTCTTCTGGAAGATAGATTAGATTCGTAGCATTTGTGATGTTTTTGTCAGAAAGAAGTGCATTCACAAAGATGACGTGACAGAAAGAAAGTCTAATAACGTAGAAAGATCAAGACATGTCCACTCTCTTACCTTACAGTTCTCAAATTCGACTGACTGATTCTCACTGTTTATAGTAAAATATTGGGAATTCAAACCATGGTTCTTCCACTAAATAGAGGTTGTTCTTCCTCCCTACTTTACTCTGTATTTCAGCAATCACAATCCCAACTCTGTAGTTATTCCCCGTATCTGCACTAACAGCAGCCACATCTTGCATTCATATCTCTGTCTTTGTTGAATCATTTTTTTCTTTTCTTTGGAGCAGTATTGTTTTTTCTTCGACACTTTAAATTCAAACTAATATTATTGCCTCCATTGTTATCATCATCTATGTGCAGCTATAGAGGTTCGGGAGTTGATGAGGTGATTGTTGAAGACTCCTTGAAGAGATATGTTGGTGGCGATTGATCGTTGGATCAATCTGGGCTCTTACTGTTACATTGTCTCCATTGGGTTCTCTTGGTATGTCTTTTTTATATGCTCTAAGTTATTTTGTCCTCTACACATGCGGTTCGGGAGTTGATGAACTGATTATTGAAGACTCCTAGAAGAGACAAGTTGTTGGTGATTGATCGTTGGATCAGTCTGGGGTTCTCACTATCACAATATGTTCTCTTGGTCTGTCAGCATTAGGTTCTCTTTTTATGTTTGTCTTAAGTTATATATAGCAAGTACTCTAGACTATTTTGTCCTCCACGCATGCAGTTTTTTGGTTACATCCTATGTATCTTTTATTAGGGTTCAGTTGCTAATGAAGTTCTTTGTATCTGTTTAAACTTTAAAGTTATAAACTGGTAGTACACTGGTGGTGGTATTTTAGTCTTGGGGTCTGTTGGGTCTCTATCTTGTCGATGTACAGATTTTGCCTTGGCTACCCTAACTGATGTTTGTTGCACCCTAGCTGTTGTTTGCTTGGTGTAGTGGCTGATTGTCGTGATTTTCCGCACCTTTAAAAACATTATGGCAAGCAAACAAATTGAACACCCAGGTGGTTGAGGAAAAAGACCCTTCTCAAGTTCTGATAAACCGTTTTGGGGGTAAAAAGAACAGGAGTTGGTTCATTATGGACGGGAAATCGTTTACTGACTTGTTCGGTTTATTGAAAGTGTGATGATGGAGAAAATCTTGACAAGAACCTGTTACCTTGTAATGGAAACTTGAGGGTTAAAAGCCTCGAGACTGAGAATGAGTGATGTTCAAACTCTTAAGAGGGTTGGGAACTTGAGAGCCACATTTTGCTGAAGGCTGCCACTAATTGTTCTTTTGCCTCGAATCCAAAATCTCACTGTAGGGCACCTACTTCTACCTGAAGCACCTTCGAGGCCGTCCCCACATCCCATCTTCTCAATCCCCACAATTCCTTTCAAAGCCAGCGGGCCCACCCAGTCCAGTTACAGTCGATCCATCCTACAATGAAAAGAACCGTTTTTGGGACCATACATTTGTCTTAATTTTTTTATTCAATGTTTAATTTAACTTTGGTTCCACAAGTAATAACTCACAAGTATTTTTCTAACAAATCATTTAGTATGCAAATTCATACGTATTTTCCCATCAACTCATTGCTTTTAATTTGTTTGATCATCAAATTAGGTTTGAAATATTAGTTACACGGTATTGTTCGGATAGGAGTAGTTTAAAAAAATCCTAGTTTTCTAACCGCACTCCCAGAAACATATAACACCAAGAACGTCGGTTAGAATGAAAAATTTCCTTGCAAACCGAACTCATAGTTCGGTGTGCTGCCAAAAGTTTCATAAATTTTGTACCTAACGGAACTTTGTGTTCGGTCCCTTTGCAATTTATTTTAGAAATTTTTTACTTAACCAAACTCCTATCTGAAAATACACTGAACATGGGTCGGTTACATTCATAAAAATCTTTACAAACCGAACTGCGTTCGGAAAAGTTTTTTAGAAAATTTTTACTTAATCGAATTCCTATCTAAAAAAACTTTTATATATTTTCTCTTAGCCGAGCTTCAAGTTCGACAGGCGAACCACATAAAAAAAATACAAAAAAAGAAAGATATTTATTCAAATTGAAAAAAAATTTGATTTTTTTTAAAATTAAATAAAGGGTAACTTGGTCATCTTCACATATGAGGTCACCCCTTATAATTGTTGAGAAGGTGGCCTAATCAAATCATGTTCTCCTCCAAAAAGTCATAAAATCATTCAACGAAAATCTACCAACATATTTCAATCTCAACTCATTAAAGATGAAAGTCTTCACCTAGAATTGCCAAGGTCATAACTGGAAGCTCACGGAAGAGTAAAATGTGATCCAGATTTTTGATTCCTTAGATATTTTTTGACTCGGACAAAAATATTCTTATTGACGCATGTTTTTACCCTAGGGCAAAATTTTCATAAATTGAAGTCCTCTCGAGTAAAGGTCGAAGCTGGACCGTTTTTTTTTCTTTTGGGTATACAAAAGAAGAATAAAGGAAAAACAAAGACTAAGAGGAACTTATTCCTGCTATGTTGAGAAGGTTTCCAGAAAAACAGACTGCAATTAATAAACATATTGAGCTAATACAACATTTTTACCGAAGAATTTGTTGGAGTTATTTGTTCGGAAGAAACTAAACTTGACCCGGAACTGCTAGCAGATGAATCTTAGATTGCAACTTGCTGAACTGGTGTTTGTTTGTGGAATTCATAGTTCTTTCGATGAATTATCTTTGTGTTGAACAGGAGATGGATAGAATCATATTACGGCAAAAAGAATCATACTTAATTGTACATTATATTCACCTTTCATACCCAAGCGGCATCTTAAAATTCATGAACCCAAGCGGCACCTTTCATTACCATAATAACAATAAAATCTAAAAAAAAAAATAATAAAACAATTTTAAAAAACTTAAGCCCTTTCACCACGAATGCGCCTTGCTAACTGAATATCTTTAGGCATGATTGTAACTCTCTTGGCATTAATTGCACACAAGTTGGTATCCTCGAACAATCCAACCAAGTAAGCTTCAGCAGCCTCCTGAAGTGCAAGAACGACATGGCTCTGGAACCGAAGATCTGTTTTGAACTCCTGAGCAATTTCACGAACTAATCTCTGGAAAGGCAACTTCCTGATCAAAAGTTCGGTACTCTCCTGGTATTTCCTGATCTCACGAAGAGCAACAGTCCCTGGACGATAACGATGTGGCTTCTTAACTCCTCCAGTTATTGGTGCTGATTTCCTCGCAACCACGGTGGACAGTTGCTTCCTGGGAGCTTTACCTCCTGTAGACTTACGAGCGGTCTGCTTGGTACGAGCCATTAATGCTGAACCGAAAAGAAATCTGAAGAAAAGGAAAACTAAGGGTTTCTTAATCTTTTGGGTATTTATATGCAGTAGTTTTTGGTTAAGGCGGTTTAGATTTAGAAGTATACCGACGTGGGATAGGTTTCTGTTTTCAGAAGAAGAAAACACAGAATCCGTATGCTTTATATACTTTGTTCTCATTGGTTGGTTTGTATTCATACGGATTGGCAACCTCGACACCAAACTTTTGAATCCACTGTTCTGCAAGCATAGACATTTCATGCACGCACTGCTTGTTTCTTTCGCTTTAACAATTCTAGATCCATTGAACTCATTCTCTTGAAGCTCATCCTCTTTATGATAAATGATACGCTTGCCCCGAAATGACCTGGCCCAATAGGGAAATCCCAAACCTGCAACATTTAATACCATAATTCCAGTTCAGGCATTTTGATTTTAAAACATGCTACAACATTTACAAAGGCCTTATAACATTCCTTTTAGCATATATGCCAATAACAAGCCTAGTCAGATAGAAGAACACCAGGAGACTTCAACATAGCACAACGACACTTCAGTTTTCTTACATTCTGAAGATGGAGATAGAAGGAATGCTGAAGAATGATGAGACACCAAATCCATGGCGATGGTATTGCTCCTCTGAAGTTTGCAGTGGAGAATTATTTATTTTGCTGGGGAATTTTTGTTCCGAGGAAGAAGTGGGCCTTGATAGTGGATTTGGATGTTGGAGTCGATGTTGGTGCTGTCTCAAATTATTGTCACTTTCTTTTTACCTTGGTAACTCTCGATGAAAATGAGAAAAAAAAAAAAAGAAAAGAAGAAGTATTCCCGTAATTCTGCGAAAGATGATGGTCAATGATAAAAACAATCAATTAGGACAGTCCATACAGACCAGCTGAAAAGCTCATAATATTTTTCAATAAGAAATGACACTGTAAGAACATCTCCAATGGGAAGTTGGTTTCCGTCTTATGTGCAAGTCTTTTTACCCGGATGTGAGATCAAAATCCTTTTTACCCGGATGTGAGATCAAAATCTCCTTAAATTAGAGAGGTAAAATAAAAACATCTCCAATCATAAATTTATTTATATTGGTTTGGTACTTTTTAAACCTTTGATTTTAAAGTTTAATATATTAGTAATCGTAGATATTATTGACTAGGATTTTAACATCCAACCTCTGAAATTAGAGGATGAGTTAGAGGATGTCTGTTTAACTAATTTACATATTTTCTTTATTTTAGATCCCCACATTCCCGTTGGAGAACGATTTCTGTTAAAAATTTGATAAATCCTATGTGGCCTAGTTAATAGGAAATTGAGGATGTCCCATTCGAGATGCTCTAAGCCAAGAAATTAGTTTAGCTTTGAAATTCTATAACGACTTAGAACAAAAATGTCCGACTTTTTTGTAAAGCAGAATATATATTTGTTTCTGGCGGAAGCACCTCTATTTTAATTTCATAATTCTTAAACCATCAAATTCTAGTATTTTTATCCACCCAGAAATGGCTGGCTGGAAAATGCTTTTTAGCATCATTTAGATCCATCACCATGGGACCAAAAATAGGTAGAACATCAATATTAGAGTTTGACAGCCCTTAGGAGCTTGTGGGTTATTTACAGGGCCGTCTTAGGCACCAGTCGAACTAGGCGGCTGCCTAGGGCCGCATTTTGCTGGGGGCCCAAAATCTCAAAAATTTAATACCTGTATGTATAACTTCGTATGGGAATATCAGAAGTTTCCTAAAAAAACGAACTATATTTAGGTTTAGTCTCACCCACTACGTTTCAATTCACGACCAAATTTGGTATAGTCCCCAGATATGATCGTGATTGTGGATGCTCTAAATTGGCATTATCTGATACTCGATGGGAAAGTCATATTGAAGCTATCAAAGCAATCCGATTTCAAGCTCCAGAAATACGAGATGCCTTACTAGAGCTATCAACTTCGGCTGATTTTGATGCGAAGACAAGGGGTACTGCTTACTCTATATTGACCCGAGAGATTGATAATTTTGAGCTTATACTTGGTATGGTTGTTTGGCATAGAGAACTTCTTGCGGTTAACTCTGTGAGCATTAAGCTTCAAAACGAAGATATGAATCTTGATGATGCTGTTACTAAATTAAAAGATCTTGTTTCTTTCTTTAAAGATTACAGAAATAATGGATTTGAGGAGGCATTGGAAGAAGCTAAAACACTTGCAGCATCTATGAATATAGAGCCTATTTTCTATGAGGTACGAGTACGAAAAAGGAAGAAGCACTTTGATGAAATTGATGAGATAGAGGAAGTACAACCACCATTGCAAGGTATGGAAGCTTTCCGAGTTGAATACTTCATTTATATAATGGACCAATCTATTTCTCCTCTCAAACATAGGTTTAAACAATTTCAAGCATACGAGGAAATTTTTGGATTTTTGTTTCATATAGAAAAATTAAGGTATCTTGATAATAATACTTTAAGGGATTCTTGTGTTAAACTAGAAAAATATCTAAGCTATGAAATGGAATTAGATATTAATGGAAATGAGTTATATACGGAGTTGAAGGTTTTACGAAGTTTTTTGCCTAAGGAAGCTGGAAAGGCTATTGAAGTGTTGAATTTTCTAACGGATATGGGTGGATGCTATTCAAATGCGTCTATTGCATATAGAATTTTATTGACAATCCCTGTTACAGTTGCGTCTGCAGAGAGAAGTTTTTCGAAGTTAAAATTGATCAAGTCCTACCTGCGATCAACGATGTCTCAAGAGAGATTAAACGGACTAGCGATGTTGTCTATTGAAGCGGATATGCTACGTAGTATTGACTATGACAGTATTATAAATAAGTTCGCAGCGGTAAATGCTGAAAGGTCGATCTTTACATCCATTACTAGCATTGTGTCTTCTTCAAAAAAATGATGAATGTTTGTTGATATTACACTTGAATCACCATTTATTGTCAGGTAAATTTTTTATTTGTTAGTATTAAACTTGAATCATCATTTGCTGTCAAATTTTTTTTTTGCTGTAGTATATGGGTGATTTTGTAATACCGAAAGGGCCCCAGTTTTTTGTGTTCGCCTAGGGCACCATAATACTGTAAGACGGCCCTGGTTATTTATTTTAATACAAGAGCTTGAAGATGAATGAAGCCTAATAGAAATCCGTTGGATAAGGCAGTCATTGTTGCGGTGGAATCATTGTTGTCATGCTCAATCTCTACAACTCTTGGTGGTGGTGCCACCATCAGTGGCGGAGCCTCCCTAGTTTTATGAACAAAAAAAAATAAGTGATACATTTAGTTAGACGTGATATTTGTCCTCCCTGATTTTTAATAGATGAAAGAAAATCGATCTTGAACAGCATTGTAACAACTGCTTAACAGCTAATCCGACGTAGCATGTTATGTGGCGGATTGAAGTGGCCACTCCTCGTAACATGTCATCAAATCAGCTAACAGTGCCCTAATTCTGATTTCCATGCCATCACATATGATCCTGTAATATTTTTGATCTATATAATGCACTTTTTGAGTCATTATATTTCTATGAGAAGACATAAATCACGTATTTTGAAATTATTATATAACAATCATCAATCAAAGATATCACTTCTTTTTTCATTAATTAAAGAAAGATACTGTTTCTCAAAGAATAAATTTTCTTTTACTAATATGCTCCACCTTTTAATTAACCAAACTGTAAATATCAAATTTTACACCCATAAATTGTCTTTATTGAATTAATTGACCAATTTTTTTTTTTAAATTATTCAAGTTTTATAAATGAAAAAAATCCAAATACAGATTTAGAGAATTTCTTATGTTCAATATTTAGGAGAAAATATAAATACTTTGAGCTCCAGATACAAGTTTGTTTAATCAAACAATTTTTAACTTAATGTATTGCCATTGAATTTTCATAAGTATGTCAGATGGATTCTCAATACCTACTCGATCAAGTCTTATCTTCTTCCATTAAATCATTCACACTCATGCGTTTCATGAAATTCCACATTTAAACTAAAAATAAAAAATCACTCATATTTATTGATGTTAAGGTGGATTTTTCATTTTTAGTTGATATGATCAAAACCGCTCGATTGAGCTATTCTACAAATAGAACAAGAAGCATAAATAAAGATTTTAGGGGATAAAATGAAAGAAATATAAGAACAAAAAGGCTTTAAAGAGTTTGACCGCAGAGATAACATTCACCGCGTCAAGTAATCGGTGTTATATTTGACTTTTCATAGGTGGTAAAAAAATATAACTGAAAACTAAAATTATTTCGAAAATTAATGTGGGTGACAAATAGGGAAACCATCCGTGGTAAATAGGCGGAACCAATCGGAGAAGGTATCAAACTCCAAATTCTTTTGTTGCCAAAGAGTCGGTCACTTCACCCTCTCCGGACTGGATATTACACCTGTTTTTGCACTACAACTGTGACAACTTGACTGCTGTAACGTGAAATTTATTTATACGGTAGAAACTCTTTAAATTAATAGCCATGGAAACAGAGAAATCTATTAATTCAGAGAGATTATTTATTTAGCGAGTTAAATTTTAGCTTGTACAAACCTAGTTAGGATCATCAATAAAAAAATAATTAATTTAACGAATATTAATTTAAAGAATTTCTACTGTACAACAATTTTTTTCTTTACGACATCAACCAAAATTATTTTTTTCTTCTAATACCCCCAGAGCTAACCAATATCCCAAATACCTTTATCTTCACCAAACCCTAAACTGATCGAGTTCTTTAGTGCTCTTCCTTCCCCCAAACCCTAGACTCTGTAATTCAGTTTTATTTATTTTTAACGTGATATTATTATCAAAGGAGCAAGTGATAGAAGAACGACAATGGCGTTCATGTCTCCACTTGGTTTAGTAAGTCTTCTTAAAACTTCCGTTGTCTTTCATTGCACCTATTGTTAACTTACTGGGAGTGGAATATTCGGTGCTTTATTTGTTGGTTTGAGAAAACACTTGGATACTCTCTTTGTAACAGGGAGCACGGATAGTTGGCCGTAGGCGTCCCCGCAGGCCGCAGCATCAAGGTTGTGAAATTAAACCTCGTGGTCAGAGAAGGAAGCAGGAATTGGAGGTTGAGATTCAGGAGAAGAAAAGTAGAGGTCATTTCAGTAGCAAGACTAGTGTTTTCAATTGCAGTGATGATCTCGCTTATGAAGTTCTTAGCTGGTTACCAGTAAAGTCCCTCATGAGATTCAAATCTGTCTGCAAATATTGGTTTTCTTTTATTCAAGAAGATACAACATTCATCAATCTACACCTTGAGCGATCAAAATTACGGCTAGGTCTCCTTGTCGCAAATCTAATTGAAAATTATACAAAATATCAACTTATGACCGCCAATCTAGTGTTTGGAGGCAAGGATAGAGGAGTAATATCAGCAGCAAATTTTCACACAATCAGAGATATTGCTTTTGCTGGTTGGGATTTGATGTTGAGGCCGGTATTTGGGTTGACAACATTCTTTGGTGAACGAAGAGATGACCCTGTTGTTTGCATTTTTAACTTAAGTACCCGGGAAAAAACACCTTGGATTGTAAGCAACTTGTTAAGAGATGTGCGTAGTGAAGACCTTGAAGTGTCTAACAAAATTCCAATGGCTACATGTACATTTGGATACAATCCTACCTCTAAATAAAGTGGTTGGTATATGGAGGTCTCGCAACCTTCTTATGTAGTTTGTGAGGTGTTGACAGTAGGAGATAATGAATGGAGACGGATTGATGAGGTACCACCACATGATATAGAATTATACGGATCTTCAGTTTATGTAAATGGTTCCATATATTATACCACTGAGTTGCTTAGAATATTTGAAGCTGGTGAAAAGGAGAAAAAGTTCATAGTGGGATTTGATGTTGGAAGTGAGAAGTTTAGAGCAATTAGGGTCCCTAGCTACATCTTTGAACAACCTGACAAATAAAATTGGAGAGAGTGGTTACACACCTAAATTATGGGTATTAGATGAAGATAGAAAGAAGAAAAACTCAAGAAGTTATTGGACCGAGGTTTCCATTCAGCAACCCTACACTTTGGTGGAGGTCGATGTGATTTTGCTTGTGATCCAGTTCCAGGGACAGATCAAATAATCTTAACCTCTTATGTGGAAGCATCTGACGGCGAGATATCGGAATCTACTTGCCATTCATATAATTGGAAAAAGAAGACGTTCAATGCAATTGATTTCAATGGGATCTCATCCTCAGTGCCAAGTTTTTCCTCTGCATCAACAGTCTCAACTTTCTTTGAGAGCCTTTCACCTGTTCAAAACTGCAGGTAAGTTGAGTTTCTAAGTTCATATGATAAATTAACAGACCTAGTAGGCATTATAAATTTCATATCTAAGGCTTTGCAGTCACATGCTAGAGTTTGGAACTACTGTTTTGTCGTTTCATTCTAGAGTTTGAAAAATAATAACTTTCGAAGAGTACGAATCCAGATTTTGGAGGCAATGTGAATTCAATTTATTTAACAGACTACGCTTGCATAATAGCCGGTAGCTAGTAACAGCCTGCATATTCCACTTAACCTGTGAAAATAAATTGTGACGTGACTATCTCTTCATTAGGAGCAATTTCAGCGGCTTCCCAAAATTATGTGGTCAGATCTCTGTTAATTACTGTTCTGCTGGACTTTTTGCATCTGGTTTTTTATTTGTTTTTGCTTGTTTTCTGTTTAGTTCAGAGATCGATCTCTGAAAATGAGAAAAACTAATCATCTTGATGAAGATAGGAATATGTTAGTGTTGTACGTTCTTTGATTGCTGCATTTGAAACATAATACAAGTGGCATTCATCTAATCTAATTAACAATGATAAACGAGGGACCCCAGAAACGAAAGGCACACTCTAAGAGTCATACTTGATTAGGTTTCTCATCTGGAAAACATGACTATCAATTGCTAGAATGCTATTGTCAGCTTTGTCTAGGGGTAGCCTAGCTTCTCTAATTACAGTTTCTCGGAACAAATTACAGAATACAGACCCAAAGAGATGTGTAAGCTGAAACATACCCATATACTCACAGGATAGCCGAATGCCTTGCAAACATGAATACCTCAGGTCAAAATAGCAGTGTCATCTAGGTACTGGCTCTTGCGTGCTCCAAATTTAACTCTCTTTGCAGCAGCCTTTCAAGCACTCGTAAATTTTTTTTAACAAGAGTTGCTTCAGCCTCGTGTACGGAGTCTCAGGCAATTATCGAGATAGGGTATCCTCCTATAATAGCTTCTTCCAGAACACAGATAAGACCCCTAGCATCTGTGATCTTTTTGTTAAAAAGAAGTAATTACTTAGAGATATTAATTCATCAGATAGCTGGGATGCACTTACAAAGATGAACAGAAAGAAAGTCCAATAATGTAGAATGATCACCAAATAGGCAACAAACTCAAGACATGACCACTCTCTTACCTTGCAATTCTGAAATTCAACTGGGATTATGTTGCTCTTTGTAACCAAGTATTTTGAAATATAACTACGGTCCAATTGCATCCCTTCCCTACATAGAGGTTATTCTTTCTCCCCAGTCTACTCAGTGCTTCAGCAATCATTCCCGACTTCGTAGTTATTTCCTTCACTAACAACAGCCACATCTTGCACTCTTGTCTTTGTTTAATTTTTTTTTTATGTTTGGAGCATTATTATTTTTCGTAAAATTAATATTGCTGCCTCCACTTTTCGAGCTTTAAGGAGATTGGGGTGTTGATAAGCTGATTGTTGAAGACTCCTGGAATAGACAAGTTGGTGGTGATTAGTCTTCAGATCAATCTGGTGCTCAGACTTTTACACTGTCAGCAGTACTCTTGGTTTGGCTGCAGTAGGTTCCCTTGGTATGTCTGTCTTATGGTATATGTAGTACTCTAGATATTTTGTCCTCCACACGTGGTTCTTTTGCTACATCTCATGTTTTGTTCTTTTAGAATTGGTTGTCTGTGAACTTCCTCACATCTGTATGACAAGTATTCTACTCTTGGTTTGTATTTTTTGGAAATCTTGTCAGATACGGATATTATCTCGGTACCTTTGTTGTTTGTTTGTTAATTCTTAACTATTTTTTGTTTGGCATATTGGCCGATTGTGTGATTTTATACACCTTAAAACACATTAGGCAATCAAGCAAACAAATTGAGCACCCAGGTTGTTGTGGAAATAGCCCTTTCTCAAGTAAAAAGAACCTATTATTGTGGACAGGAAAGTGTTCTTTAATTTATTTATTTTTGGTTTATTGGAAGTTTGATGATGGAAAAATTCTTGACAAGAACCTGCCACCTTGAACTATCTTGTTTGTAATGCAAGCTCGAGGGTTGAAAACCGTGAGGCCGAAATTGTCCACAGTTACCCCCACAGTTTATTTTTGCACCCTTGCATCTTGCCTGGAAACCAAAATCTCGCTGCACCTACCTCTCTACCTGAAGCACTTATTCTATTCGTGACAACCTCTTCTAAAATCTACAACCTTCACAAATTCATTTCAAAGCCCTTAGCAACCCAAGCCAGCGGGCACAACCCAATCCGGTTACCAATCCAGCATAAAATCTGCCAGCATCTCAATCTCAACTCAATAAAGATGGAAGTCTTCACCTAGAATTGCTGATTGCTACGGTGATAACTGGAACCTCACTCGAAAAGGATTCAAAAAGTACCCATTACACTATTACAGTAAGACTGGATATTACATTGGTTATAAGGGCGACCTTGCCAGCTCTCAAAAGGAAAGACTTGTCCCAGCCTGGCCTGCAACTCATTTATTACCTTATCAATCACATAGTTCCATTTTAAGCTGCCTTTGTATTTCTCCCCCAAAGGTAATCCAAGTAAGTTGGATGAGGAGCTGAATAACAAGCTAAGTAAAGCAGAAAAATCAGACATATTAGTCGGGACCAACACCAATATTTTGCTTTTGGCGAAGTTTATTTTGAGCCCACAAATAAGCTCGCAGTATATCATGATCAGCCGAAGGTTCTTCACTTCGTTTTGCATCAGAAAAGAGAAAAATGAGGATGTCCTCAGCGATTTGAAGAGGCGAGATAATTGTGCCACTTTCAATCAAGAATAAAAATGGAGTTCTCGTGAAAGGACAATAGTCCCACATTGCTAGAATTAATTGATTAACTTAAAATATAATATGACAGGTCCGCTCCACTAATTATTAATTGGTTTTGAGTTGGATGCCCGCAGATTTTAACATGGTATCAAAGCTAAGTTCCAGACTCAGATTTGCGTACGCCGGGTGTAGGCCGAGTTACTGACCGAAGTGTTTAATGTACATCCGGGGTTGTAGACCAGTGTCGATACTGGCTGAGGTGTTACCCCCTTATTTAGTCACTCACCTATCTACACTTGTTTACCGATGGACTGATAAACTCGTACGTAGGTCCACGTGAGGGGACGTGTGGAAGGACATTAGTCCCATATCACTAAAATTAATTGATCAACTTAAATTATAATATGAAAGAACCGCTCCAATCATTATCAATTGGTTTTGATTTGGATGCCCGCAAACTTTAACAGTTCTCTTCAGCGGATTCCTTTGTGACTTTAAATAACTCTCCACACTACCATATTTATAAGGACCAAAAACCTTGTTCTTTCGGTGCAAATTTGATGGGACCAAAGCCTCGTCTCTTATATAGTTATATCTCTTCCACTGCTTCTTTCTCTCTTATATCTCTTCCACTGCTTCTTTCTTCGGGATAAGAGATGTGATCATGTGAAGGTATTTTAAACCCCAAATCCAAGTACTCTTTATCTTTCAAATTCTTTAATTACTGACATGAAATCATCTTTTATCATGTCCCCGCATTCTAGATAGAGAACGATCCAAATTTATTTGAATTGAAGACGAACAGTTACGTTGAATAAGCTTTGGAAATGTTCGACGACTCCAGTTTTGATTTCTTTTATGTTACAACTCATCTGGCAATACTCTTGCAGCGCTTTAGCTTGATCCCATTTGGTACAAAGCTTCGAATTCTGCTTCTTCTTATTTTTTGGAAGGTAAAACATATTCACTAAAACGGGGAGAATTACACAGCAAAGGAGTTTCCCCTGAAATGACTTCAGAAGGAAACATACACCATTCCTTAGTTACATGATTTTTCCGAACTAGTTTCGCTAAGGCATCCACCTGCCGATTACTTTTACTTTTGACAAACACACAGCAAGATGTTACATGGGAAGCTAAGCCTTTTTTACAATTATGAACAAGAGAAAATTTTGTTCAATGCAGCGACGAAGATGCTCCATTGATTCCATTGACGAGGCATAGATTATCATACACATATATAACTTTAACTTTTTACAGATGGAGTTGTGACGACCAAAGGATAGCCGAGTACAATGCTTGAACCTCAACATCGATTACTGAGTCTGCATAAGATGTCCAACACCTTGCTGCTCCAAATTGCCTATTGGCTTTGTACCATATGATCACGCACCCTGCCATATTAGATCCGTTAGTCATAGAAGCATCCCATGTCAGGATTTTCTTAGGGAATCACTGACAACCGCAGAATAACGGAAATTGAGATATTATGATGAATAATAAGTAAACCAAGCACAAGCAACTATGAAAATAAGAGAAAGATAAATCAACTCACAAGACACAAGATTTATAATGGTTCGACCAATACATACAACTTGTATATATTGTCTTCGTCCACTTCGAGCCGCACCAACTCAAATCCACTATGAAGAAAAAATGATTACAACATCATGTGAATCCCAGCAAACCCTTGGTTACACCGCTACAATTACCCGAGACGATAACCTTGTCTCTTGTTCCTCACCAATATGCTCTCACAACGAAACCCTAGCTTTTTACTCTAAAAGCTATACAAGAAAGAACTCTCTTTCCTCTCTAGAATATTTTTATTCACAATATAATTCTACAAGGCCTAATTACCTATTTATATAGGTTACATACTTGTCCACCAAGAATTCTAGCCAGTTTAGGAAACCCCTATAATTCCTAAAAATAATCATGGCTAAGTTAGGAAATAATTAATTAGTCTTCAATTAACTAACAATCTCCCACTTTGAAGACTTATTGATTGTCTTACATTCTTCAAATTTGGATTGACGGTGCTAAAACATCTTCCTTGTCAGTGCGGCTCCCCTCCCAGATCCTCATTCTGAGAGACCAACTAAAGCCTTGCAGAGTTTTAGCTTGTCTGATGTAACTCCCTTGGTAAACATCTCTGAAGGATTCTTCGAACCAAGAATCTTCTCGAGTTTCAACTCTCATTCTTCTAAGAGATCCCGAATGAAATGATTACAGATATCTATATGCGTCGTCCTAGCATGATAGGCTGAGTTCTTGGATAAATGAATAGCACTTCGACTGTCGCTAAACAGAACACTATCTCCTTGTTCCTTTCCCAACTCATTTAATAATCCTTGTAACCAAATCATCTGCTTGATCGCTTCTGTCACCGCTACGTACTCCGCTTGCATAGTAGACAATGTCACCAACTTTTGTAACTGTGAGTTCCAACTCACTGCAGCTGACCCCATAATATAAACATAACAGGTCGTACTTCGTCTTTTATCTACATCACCTGCGAAGTATGCATCCACATGTTCCCTCAACATAGAACCACCTCTTCCATAACACAATGGTACGTTTGTGTTACCTCTCAAATACCTGAGAATCCACTTCACAGCTTCCCAATGTTGTTTTCCTGGGTTGCTTGCATATCTACTCACTACTCCCACTGCATGTGCAATATCCGGTCTCCTACACATCATGGCACACATTAGACTCCCAATAGTCGAAGAATATGGTACGTTAGCCATGTACTCCTTTTCTTAATTTTTCTTCGCACACTGCATACTTGAAAGACGAATTTGACTTCCAAGTGAAGAACTAACTGGTTTAACATTCTCCATATTGAACATTTTCAACACGCGTTCAATATATTAAGCCTGACTAAGCATAAGTACACCCTTATCTATGTCTCTTATGATCCAGGGACATATAGAAAGCTATTGCAAGTGTTGTGGTCGATCAAATTTGGCTAGAATTGTCTAGGGAAGCCACGAGCTGGAAGCAGGGGAGTACGTGCAGGGAAGAATTGTTCACGGGAATTCGTGTGTTTATGAATGGATGAGATGAGCTGGGAGAGTTGGAACTAGTGTTTGATGCGTATAAGAGTTAAACAAGGAAAGAATCAGAGCGGGAAACGCGTGGCGAAATAAAATATATCGAAAATATTCTCTCTTTACTGCCAAGTAAATGAGAATTTTCGGGAGTAATTGGCCGAGATTAAACGAGTTATAGTAGTATAAATAGGTTCCCTTGGGGTCATATAAGGTGTTGAGAGTTGGGGGAGTCGAGGGGAAAGCTGCAGAGGAAGAAAAATCATCCAAACCATTTTCCTTTGCTGCTGCTACTGCCATTGAAAACACCAAGAACACGAAGAACGGACCAGCCATAGCAGTCGTTATTCAATAGTGAGTTGAGGGTCGAATTCAACCGCGTAAACAGCAACCGCTTACTGTCGTTCTTCAACAAGATTAAAGTTTTATCGTTCCTTTCTGGACGCTTTTTGTGGGTCGTATATTCCCTGCTTTATCCTTTTTCATCCATTGTAATCATCATATTTGAGCCATAATAAATTATTTTGAGCATGTTTTCATCATGATGATCTAAACCCAACACTGGGACGACGGAGAAAGTCAAATTTCCCGAATGCGGTAATTATATTAATTCTTTTTTATGACTAATTGCAAAGTTATTTAATGGAATTGGTTAACTCCTTTTTGAAAGATATTTTTTTGTCTCTAAGTTTTTTATCAAAGACAAATTTACTCTTCACTAAAAAGTTGTTTTTGGTCCCTAAATACTTTATTAAGCATATTTGTTTGCCTTGAAATGTTTTTTTTTTTGACAAGCTTTTTTTTTTCACGGCAAAGAAGAATTGTAACAAAAATTTAATCCATTTATATTTTAATAAAACTTATAAATCAGACAACATATTTAAATTCTATTAACTCAATAATTGATAAATTCAGAAAACAAAGCAACCATCTAAAATAATAAAACTACCAAAAACTAAAATTCATGCACATATGAAATCAATCTATCATTCTAAGTGCAAAAAAAATGGCAACACTTTATACAAAACTTGGTCATTTGAATAAATATCTCTCATCGAATGATTCATTGTATGCTTGTGGATTACCTTTGAACCAAATCTCCAGAAGGCATAATACCCGTGTATCTTCTTTTTAATCCTTCCAAACTTCATCTCTTGGCTCTACATCAGTGCAAAGCATGAACACGTGACAAGCTGACTGAAATAACGAAAATAGGACACAAGTGATACATGGGCTACATAAGTCTGCTCCATGATTGAAAATTATAAGTGAAAGCCATCCTAGAAGGTGCAACACACGCACTGGCACAGTACTCCCAAAAACAATACTACAGAATGAGAAGAGTAGGGGACAAGCTGCATGTTGATGCGTTGATCCACACCAAAACAAGTCACATCCTTTCTGGCTCTTACTTGTATGTCCAGCTAAAAACAACCTTCATTGATATCTAACTTTGATCCCCTCAAAGGTTAGGCCTTTCTAAACTTAGCATCATACAAATAATTATAGGAAACCAATCACCCACAAAGTTTATTTAAGTGTTACCTGACAATGCTGACATCCCCTCCAGTCGTCATAATGGCTACATTAACCATTACCCCTTAGTCCATTCTGTTCCCTAACCATTGCCCCTTAGTTCTTTCACCAGAGCACCACAAACTATCTAATGTTTCTCTTAATTTTTCCCTGCAACAAAATAAATTGAGCAATAACTGAAGGGATTTGGATAGGGATCTGTAATAAACGAACCAAACCAGTCTAATAGTGATCAATCGGAATATCTGATTCTTCTGGCAGATGGCCGAGACAAATTTGAAAATTAGTGTTAGCTTTCCAAATTTGAATTAAGATAAAATTACTCCTAATTTGAAAAAAAATCATTATTATGATAATTAAGGTAAATTTATTTCCAAAACCCTTTGATTTTGGGATTTTTAGGGTTTTAAAATTGGAAATTTTCTGATTTTGTTTGTGGTTTTGCAGAGTTTGATAAGATGGTAGAAGAATACAGGAGTGGGAATAAGGAAATGCTCTCGGCACTGTTGAAAGCAATTTGGGCTAGGAAAGTTTCAGGGAAACATGATGGATCGGAAGAAATTTCAAGAGATTTAAAAAAAGATGGTGCTGACAGTAAATGATTGTGCCCGTCCTGATGGTCTTACGTTTAAGGTAATATTGGATTTACATTACAGTTTACTTATCTTTTGTTCGCTTTCCATTAGAATAAATAACATGTTGCCAAGTGAATTTGCTGAATCAATCAAATTAGCCTTCTTGTATTTGTGCATCCGGCGGTATTGTGCTTCTATTGTCCATGCCATTACACATCCGAGCATTTGTTATTTTAGTTATGTTATTCATGTCCTGAGTGTTGGTTTTTTGTTCATTTACATTATTATGCCCATTAAATGTCACCTGCATTTTTATTTTTCTTAGATAGAAATTTGTGCGTGATGGTTAGACTTTAGAGTTGCCTTCGGGTTGTGCAAGGCGTGGGCAGGCCGGCGTAAAAACTATCTCTTACTTTCGGGAGTTAACATTGTCTCCTACCCTACCTGGTACATGCTACTGGAAAAAGGGTTTTGGTCTTTGGTTAGACTTTAGAGTGGAGGTTTCAGTTGTGGAAGTATCCGTGGATTATTGGGATTCTTTCTTGACTTTTTTTTAACTCTTCTTGGCAGTAACTATATCTCTTACGAACATCTTTCTTGATTTTTTTTTTCTTCTATAGGTTTGTGTCATTCAACTGATTACTTTCTTGTTAACGTTCATGCATTGCTTCTTTTTGACATATAAGGTTGATCCGAGTTGTGTCATTCTTGACGTGTTTCAGTCATCTCTTACACCTGAATCTGACGTGCATTAATAACAATGTGCATGTTTTCTTTGAACCCCACTGCTTAAACATTGTTCGTTAAGGCCTTTGCTCAAAATCCAAATTGTTGGGACTGGCATCAAAAGGAATGGCAGTTGGACCCAACGCTAAAAAACGTAATGCCTAGTCCTGGAAGGTCTTGACAAACAACCATATCTCCCTGATTTTTCTGTAGTAGTGATATTAGTACTCACCATTTAGGACTGAAGCACTATGTAACTTTTGTTGCCCAACTTCGGCGGTGGTATTGTTCTCTATTGGATTTCCTTGAGAAATGGGTTGTTGCTTCACTGCAAAGAATACTGCCTGCCTCCTTTCGTATTCTTCTACTATATTAGAAGGGACCATGACGGACTCGCGGGCTCACACCACCCACCACTATTCTTATTGCATGTTTTTTCTTATTTGCTATTCAAGTGTTTGATGATTTGCTTCAATGGGTATTAATTTTTCTTCCTCTAGAGAACGGGTTTTCATGTTCCTTGAATTTTGGTTTCTGTAAATGTTGGCTATGTAAGAAGCTTGCACTAGAGAAGTGAGTTGGTCTATGTTGAGTTGCGGTAGGAATTGCATAAACATTCACTTCTCCTTATAAAGCCTAAAAATGGCTTGTCTGTCTTTAAAAACCAATGCTATAAAGTTGTAGGAGTTTCATTTGTTGGATGATGCAACATTGAAAATAACAGCAACTTGGAGTTTGTATGAATAATATGTTAGTTCTTTAAATTCGATAGTTATAAGTTCTTCATGGTTGTGCTAAGTTGACACTTCAAAGTTCAGAATTTCCAGTCTCTTGGCTTTGAAAATGTCAATGGGTTACAAGCGGTTATTTGATAATCACCATGTCTTTATCTGTAGAACTTGTTATTATTGTTTTGGCATCTGAAATGCAGCTAGTAAGTTTGAATACTTTATCTCATAATTCTTAAAGAAACTCTGTACTATTTATTCCGCAAGAGTTAAGAATATTCTGCGTTTCAGAGCAAGCACTACGGTAGTGATTGCGACCCCACATTGTATGGAAATGCCGACTACTATGGTGTGGAAGACAAACGGGTCCATTCATATGGATTTCACACCTTAATAGTTGCCCATTCCCTACATTGCGGGGATATGGCATAGTAATTGCTACCATATAGATTGCTTAGGACATAGTTTTATGAACGTTGCTAGTTGTACCATCTGCAACTTGATTGTAGGCTGAAATTGTAAACATGAGGTAATTTTAGGCCCATGTGTCCCACATCCTTATTATATCAGCCCTACAGTCACTTGGTACATTCATGGTATTGGTTCTTAATTACAGTTGAAGTGATTCTCGTTTAAACTTCATTGTTAGCTTCATCAACTAGGATACTAATATTTTCTTCTAAAATAATATGAACTCTGGTATTCCGCACATACATGGTGCTGTATGTTTTAGGTGCCATACTTTATTCGTGCAAAAACTAATGTGGGGACCCGTTTTGCAGATTAAGTGGGTTTCCACCATCTTGACAATTTCGTATTTTTATTGTTTTTTTTATATGTAGCCTCAAATGTCAGAATGTTGTATGTAGGCACTATAAACTTTTAGATATCTATTTTAGTACTCAGCACAGCTAAAACTAAAGCCATGTATAACTTTTAGATTTGTATATACATAACACCGTGCTAATTGCTTTGTTCTTAACATTAGATGCATGAGCATGATATCTATTGTTGATCTATAAATTAACACATTTTTCAATAACCATTGTTTTGTTCTTAACATTAGATGCATGAGCATGATATCGATTGTTGATCTATAAATTAACACATTTTTCAATAACCATTATCGTTCACGGAAGGTAACTCATTTCAGGTCAGGTACCCCTTATCATCTACCAAGTCAAATTATATGGATGTGATAACGGAAACTGGCTCGGATCACTGTACCTTCTTCTTATGTATGAAATGGAGAATTTAGCCTCAAAAGTCATCTATTTGATCTTATATGTGCAGTAAAAAATGCCGCCGCTGATTGATTGGCAGCCCAATGAAGATGCTACCCATCTTCGCAGGTGCTCTGGCAGCTCTAGTTGGGTTGCCTGGAGAAGTGCGGTGTTTCTTCTGCAATGTAGACTGCCTGCGTCCCGAAAAGTGCGGTGTTTCCTCGCACATTCTTCTACATTGTTAGAAGGGAGTACTATTTGAACACCCCTCTTTTCTCCTTCCTCATCACATTCTTCTACAATGTTAGAAGGGGCTATGACGGAGTAGCGGACTCAACTCACCACCACCATTCTTATAACTTATTTTTTCTTATATGTTTTCTTTTTCCTTCCGGAGAATGGGTGTTCATTTTCCTTGATTTTTGGTTTTTTTAGGTGTTGGCACTGTAACGAGCTTGCACTAGAGAAACTGGTTGGAACTTTGAGGAGGCTGAACCTGTTTTATTGGAAAGGTTAGATGATTATACTTTTGTGTTTGTTGATCTATGTTGAGTTTCAGTAGGATTTGCTTGAACTTCCAATTTACTTGTAAATACTAGAAAACGCTCGTCTTCTGAAGCAGCTTCATGTGTTGCAAAATGCAACACTAAAAACAACAGGAACTTGGAGTTTATATAGATAATTCGTAAGTACTTTGAATTGATAGTTGTAGGTTCGTCATGGTTGTGCAGAGTTGACACTTCATAGTTTGGACTTCCCAGTTTGTTGGCTTTGAAATTCCAGTGGTGTGCAAACATTGATTTGATACTCACGATGTGTTTGTTTGTAGAACTTGTTACTATTGGTTCAGAATGTTGAATGTAGGCACTAAAAACTTCTAGATATCCATTTAGCACTCAGCACATTTTTTAGAACCGAAACCTTTTATAACTTTTAGATTCACTAATGCTAGGTTTAGTGGTTTACCATAGGATTATCCCATGGATAATCCCATGCGAGACAAAGGTTGGGAGCCCCCCTAAAGCCTTTCCTAACCCAATGATAGAATGGCTGCCTATCGACCCTTGATTTCTCACACGGGATTATCCGCGAGACAATCCTCTGTGAGCGTAGCATTACTCTTCTTGATTGGTATTTAGATAATACTATGCTAGTTGTAGGGATTGCATGAAC
Source organism: Papaver somniferum (assembly GCF_003573695.1). Lineage (NCBI taxonomy): Eukaryota > Viridiplantae > Streptophyta > Magnoliopsida > Ranunculales > Papaveraceae > Papaver > Papaver somniferum. Next base: position 10,434,628 of record NW_020620714.1, on the reverse strand, counting down.
ATTCACTTCTGCTTGTAAATGCTAGCTTGTTCTTTAAAACCAGTGTTATAACGCTGCACGAGGAAGTTTATTTGTTGCGAAGTGCAACATTTGAAACAACAGCAACTTGGAGTTTATATAAATGATTTTGTCAGTTCTTTGAATAATATGCAGAGTTTACACAATAATGTGATCAGCTGTTGATCTAATTAGGCTTCTCAACGGTTGGTTTGGAATTCTTGAGACCATCATTGGGACCTATGCTTATGGAGATAGAACAACTAATTGGCTACTTGAGGGTGTTTGAAGACACAAAATAACACGTCTTCCCTTCTTATTGATTGAACTATTTTGTCATTATCTTTGCATTAGTAAACAACGTCATGTTTAAGGAGTAAATTTGAATGTACTATACCACTTGATCACTAGTCTGTGTTAGGATAGATGGCGTGTTTCATTGAACTGTTTGCGGAGTCGAGTTTGATTTGAAAAAATGATCGTGTTGATTTGTTCTGTAGTCTTCATTAATGTGGTGTTGGATTTAATCACAGTGTCCTTATCTATTCTCTCATGCATAATTGGGTTTGATTCCTTCTATTTGCATCGTCATTTGTCAACAAGAATAGATAGCAACATTGTGAATCCCAAAATTTAAGGAGTTTGTTCTTATACCAAATTAGTTCCATAATATTTATCACGGTTATGGTCACTTCATGCGAAAGGGCGAAAAACCGCCGTTTTGATGCACTCTCCTTTTGTATATGGAGGAGAACCAAGGTAAACTTTGTAGCTGAATACGTACAGGTGAAATTTGTACTTTTTGTGTACGTGTACATATTTAGTAGATACGAGCTCTAAATCATACATATAGAAGGTCCGTTAAATGAACTTGATCTCCTTGGTGAACAAAGGTTCCTAAAAGAACCCAGTGGAGTCGGTCTGCTCAGACAGATCTAATCTAGCCTGAAAAGATCAGAATAGATTTAAGTTGAAAAATGAGTGTGAACTTGTTGTACATTTTTTGTAGACAAGTTTTAGAACAGCTTGAGATGGAATCCAAATTAACTAGTGGTCATCTTGTTGTTTGGATATTCAATTTGAATAAGATATCACTCATTCTATCAGTCTATGAGAATGAAATTGATACCCCAAATTATTTTAAAGTACAGTCTTCTTCATCCTAAGAATCCTATCATTTAAAAAAAGTAATTGCTTTTTTTTTGCCTAATTGTTGTGTTTTTTCTTCTTCCTCTTCATATATTTCAGGGCCTAATATATTAATGTTACACTCAAATCCACCAACCACCTAAAACTCCTTTTCACCTTTTTTGTGATGCATTTTTTGATGACTCTAACCAGTGGAATTGGTTTGTTACTTGAAACAATTGCAGGAGATACTAGAGGGAGATTAAGGTGAAAGAACCAAAATTTCAAAAGCAAAAAAGATGGGCGAATTCATCTATAAAAATTACTGTAGCTGCCAATATGGTTAAGATTTTGAACAAAAGAACCAACCAGATTAGCTGGTATAGTTGGTAACTTTTTAGAGTTATATCTACTTTTTTAGTCTGATGGAATTGCTAAGCTTGCCGGGTTGTTTAAATTAGTGAATCAGAATTTGATGTTGATTCTGATTTTGTGGTTTGCCTTCTTCCTTTAGCAACTAGTTTTCTTTGCATCTCCAGCAACTCTTCTTCTTGCCCCCCATGTATCAGTCTATCAGATTTGTTTGTTCCTTGCTTTTTACCTATTGTTTCTTGATTAGTGAACATCTCTTATTTGTTCCTCAATTTCCTTCAATTTTTCTCAGTTTTCTACTTTTCTTTCTTCTTGTCTTATTGCATTGTGAGCAGGGTTGGATCGGACCATAGCCCACTTAACTCGTGTTGGATCGGACCATAGCTCAATTTTAAAAGTGATTAAAGTCCGAAATCTCCCCGGGCACTGTGAGCAGTCCAAAAGAAGAAGTTTACTTCTTGGGGGACATTGGGATTATATCTGGCTCTAAAAGGGAAGATTTTTTGAAGGGTTCCACTGCCTTCACGAATCAAGGTTCATGTTTAGGGTATAGGAGTGGCATTAATTCCGGAAATGGCTCTTTGTAAAATTTAATCAAGACAAGTTGCATTACAAGTATTTTTGTACAACTCTTGATCAAACTAAATCTTCCACATAATTATCTAGCTGAAACTGCAGGACACGGGAAATCATTCCAACTAAGAAAAACAAAAACTGACCCAGTTTGCAATCTCACCGAGGAATGGTCATAGAGAGGTCAACATTTGTCTCTGAAGTGTACTGGTTGGAATAGTCGAACAAATTCGAAGGAATATTACTGTGAAGTTTCTTCGTCTCAGATGGTAAGTCTGCAGTTTTTTCTAAGTTCAAGGGCTGAGAATCCCATCCAGCTGAATTGAACTTTGCCAAGCCTTGTAAATCTGCTGCAATTTGCTTCATTGTCGGCCTTTCTTCGCCCTTCCACTTGAGGCATTTCTTTGCTATTTCTATGACTACAAGGACTTGTTGCAAGTGCCCCTCATCCGCTGGAGCATCAATGATCTGGAACTCTTCATTTTTCTCGGTTAAAGAAAGAAAATATTCTGCAAGGCTTCTCTGTCCTTCTGTCCTTTCGGTGCAAACTGGTTTTTCTCCTGTTAACAGTTCTACAAGGATTACACCAAAACTAAACACATCACTTTTATCTGTTAGTTCGCTTGAACGGAAGTACTCTGGATCCAGATATCCGAAAGTGCCAAGAACAACAGTGTTTACACGAGTCTGATCCAAAGGAATTAGTCTTGATGCTCCAAAATCTGCAACTTTAGCAACATAATTGTCATCCAGTAATATGTTGGCAGACTTGATATCTCTATGAATGATCGGTGTAGATGCTGCAGAATGTAAATATGCTATTGCACTTGCAATTTCGGTAGCAATCCTTAAACGACTTTCCCAAGACATGGAAGAATTCTCAAAGGCGCCTTTTCGTTGGATATGTTGGGAAAGGGTACCATTGGATACAAACTCATAAACAAGCAAGGGAACTTCAGTTTCTAAACAGCAACCTAAAAGTTTCACTACGTTTCGATGGTTAATCTGAGTTAAAATAAGAACCTCATTTATGAATTGCTCAGTTTGACTTTTGTCAATTTTGTTCGACTTCTTAATTGCAACAACACGATTATCTGATAACGTTCCCTTGTAAACTGTACCGTAGCCTCCTTCTCCTAGCACTTGGCTTGAATGGAAATTGTTGGTTGCTGTTTTTAACTCAGCTTCTGTAAAGATCTTTGTTGAGTCTGTTGCACCACCGCGTGAAGGTAATTGTTGTCTTAACAGTAATCCACCATTTTGTTGAAAGAATTTTTCTTTGAGTTTAAGTATCTTTCACTTCTTTATACATAAGTAGAAGAATAAGCAGCAAAAAATTACAGACAATAATCCTAAACTAAGACCTGCATCAACATCAATTTACTGTTGTTATACACTAGTTTTGATGTTGCAAATTAGTGTATGCTAAATCATTGAAAATGAAGTATATATGATTCATTGAAATTAGACAGTAAATATACCAAGTGCAACCCTGATTACTGGAAATCCATTATTTGTTGGTAACGCTTTGTTGATGGTGGTGCAACTGCTCCCATTTTTTCTGCCATCACCGGTACTCCCTTCTGGACAAGCAGAACAGTTGTAGCCTCCAATTGTATTGGTACATGTTCCATAACAGGGGTTGTTGTCACATTCATTGATATCTGTATCAGGATATGCTCTCGATCATCAGCACACAAAACATTACCTTGTATTAACTTCAAATATAACCACTTAAAGAAATATAGATTGCATACCTTTGCATCCAAGATAAGGATTCCCTTCGTAACCTTTAACACAAGCACAACGATATCCAGAAGTATCCGGTACATCAAGGCAGACAGTATTATTTTTGCATGCATAATTATCTAATCTCCCTTGTGCATCATTACAAGTATGCTCTGCTATAGACCAATCAAGCAGCAGTGGTAAGACAGTGTCAGGTTTAGTAAGGCGTCCATCTAGTTGAAGATCCGATCCCTTGAATGTGTACTGTCCTTTTTCAACCAAGAACGCGAATCTGCACTGACTGAAAGACTGAAAAGGAGAACCTCCTCCATAATATTTCTTTACCTCTCCGTCAAATATGTTCAAACCCTTTGGTAAGCTGTCCTGACAGCAACCACCGCCATAGTTGTCCTTACAAGACCCTTCTATAATATCTGCTTTAGTATCGCAAACCGAGGTACAATCTCTGGAGTGGTTATTTGCAGTCGCCATTAAGTCGCATCCAATGCCAACAAACATGTTTTTGTTGTAGGAGATTGTGAACGGAGTACTCTTGAAATCCAAATTGAAAAAAGGATTGTCTAACACTAACTTGCCTGTTTGATCATCGTAACATCTGGCAGCTATGGCGGTGTTTTTAATGCGAAATTCAGTGTCTGATATACTTAGAATCTCGATCTTCTCCTCATTAACTCCAAGGAAGGCCTTAGGAGGTTCGTAAGATTTATTACAGTGGACGTAAAATAACTTCCCAGCAGCATCGTTGAAATAGGAGCAATCGTCATTAGCACCGAATGGGTATGGGATGGTGATGTTTCCGCATTTAGATTCACAACCGGGTTTACCCTGTTCGATTGTGGATGATTCAGCTGATGATGATGATAATAGGTGGATCATAATATGTAGGAGCAAGAAGAGAACTAATGGTTTGAACATTTTGATTTTACTTGATGAAATCAGTTTTTCCTTGGCAGCAAAAGAAGAAATTATGTTAATAAGATTTAGATTAATGAAAAGAAGAAATTATGTTAATAATCTAAAACTCTCAGTGTAGTACAGAGTGGAGCTAACTACTACCAGCAAATAAACTAACATATCTAAAGCTAAAAAGAAGACAGATGACAGAATAAAGCTTATGGCATTGGACCCATGTCCAGACCATTTAGGTCGGTGTGTCAGTATTATATTAGCGTTAACTGACATGTTTTTCTTAAATGCGAAAAGAACCAAGAACTCGCACATGACTTTGGGGGTTTGAATCTAAACGAGTTCAGATTTGTGTGTTCCTTGCTTTTCCCAGTTATTTCTTGATTGGTGTTTTTCTAACCCACTTAACTGGTGTGTTCAGACCATAGCCCAGTTTCTATTAAAACTAAAAAGACATCATGTGTTGTCCGGGTTAACCCTATCATGTTGATGCAATATGTGTGAGCAGCCTAAAAGGAGAAGTTTATTTTCGGAAAAGGGAAAATGAGGAGTTCCACTAAAAGTCCCTAGTATCAATATTCACTCTTTGTATAAGTGTGGTCTCAACCTTTTTTTGAATGTGAAACCCAATAGGATGATTTTATGAATCAAAGAAAAATAGAAACAGATGCGTAAGACCTAATTTCCACGAAAAGAAGAGAAAAAACATCAAAAATGAAACTTTCCTGATTAGTACTTTCAGAAATAATAAAATTCTTAAATATAGAAAATTAACCTATATATCAACATTGAAATCTCAACCGAGCCAAGTTGCATGACATGATGTATTTGTATATGCATAAATCTTAGTCAAAATACATGTATTTGTATTTGCATGACATGACATGTATTATAATTAATTATTATTATTATTATTATTATTTTTTTGCCTCCGTTTGCAATTTCAGCGAGGAATGTTCATAGAGAAGCCAACATTAGTACTCTCTGAAGTGTACTGGCTGGAATGGTCATACGAAATCGATGGAATGCTGTAGAGGTCTTTCGGATCAGATGGTAAGTTTGCAGTTTCTTCGCCGTAAAGTGGTTGACAATCCAAATCATTTGAATTGAACCTAGCCAAACCTTGTAAATCTGCAGCAATTTCCATCATTGATGGCCTTTCTGCGCCTTTAAACTTGAGGCATTTCTTTGCTATGTCTACGACTACAACGACTTGTTCCAATTGTCCCTCATCCACCTGAGCATCAATGATCTGGAACAGATCATTTTCTGCAGTTAAAGAAAGGAAATATGCTGCGAGGCATCTCTGTTCTTCTGATCTCTCAAAACAAACTGGTTTTTCTCCTGTTAAGAGTTCCACAAGCATAACACCAAAACTATAAACATCACTTTTATCTGTTAGTTGGCTCGAACGGAAGTACTCTGGATCCAGATACCCTAAGGTGCCTTGAACAACAGTGTTTACACGAGTCTGATCCAAAGGAACTAGTCTTGATGCTCCAAAGTCTGCAACTTTAGCAACATATTTTCATCTAGTAGTATGTTGGCAGACTTCACATCTCTATGAATGATTGGTGGAGATGCAGCAGAATGTAAATACGCCAGTGCAGTAGCAATTTCTGTAGCAATCCTTCAACGATTTTCCCAGGTCATGGAAGACATCTCACTAGCACCTTTATGATGGATATGCTCGGAAAGGGTACCATTAGATACAAATTCATAAACGAACTGTAAAGCAGCAACTAACTCTTTTCAGACGATATAACCAACCTTGCAGAGTTGTGCTGAACCGCATAGCGGCTGCCTACGTACCCTCTCCGTTGCTCGAAGGGATCAAGCACAACCGTAGTTCGTCAACTTTCAGTTTAGATAGTATGAACTACCCACGATAGTAACAACTATCTCTCGTCGCAGCAATAATTTAGATGTTATAAATAGTATGAGTTGTTTATAAACAACTATAACTAGCACATTTCATTGTCAACGGTCACCTTAACGACTATCTGATGATGTACAATATGGAAGCATATGTATGTACCTATACCTGTACCCGTCATTCAAAATCAAAAGTAGACTACGATTTTGTTGTGTCTAATCCAAGTTACACATATTATACAACAGGAATATATGGAATATGTCAAGGACTTTCATAAAACATCCATTGCACCAAAGTGGAGTAAGCAATATATTTGACAAGTAAACTCATTAGCCAAACCACTTCAAGTTGCTTAAATGTTAAATATGGAATATCACTGTCCACTTTCACTACCCAGGCAAGCATCAACAAATTTCCATTTCTCTAAAATACAAGGTTTACCCTTTTCTTAAGATCAACGATTAAAGCAAACAATAAGTTAGAGTTTTCAAGTAAAATATGCCTACCAGATTTTACGGAAGACTCCGCGTGCAGTGATGACTAATTGTAGAACCATAAGTAGTGCATTACCACAGGGATTAGGAGATGCATAACAATTTAGACCAAAACGACAAGAATGATAGGAGGTATAGTACCACCATGGTGATGGAACACAAGTCGGCACCACACTGTAACTAAATCAGCACCAATGTTTATTTGTTCACTGATAAAATCATCACTTTATCATCAAGAGTAAGTGACATCATATACATCGACCATCCAAGTAAATTTGTAACATCATACATATATACGGATCCTAATATTTCTTTTGTTGATCAAGTTTAGTCAACGAAACCCACGAAAATGAAAATCCACAATCACTACTATAAGTTGGCAACAAAAAATAAATACAACAACAAGTCTAATGTAATGTTGGAGGATTAAGCAGGATAATCAAACTTTTAATGACTATAGTGTTTCGAAGGGTTAGTACATATTATGTTTATGAAATGAGAACCACCATAGGTCTAATATAAAGCACTGGAATTTTCCAAGTAATATAGGTCATTCTCATAACAATCAAACATGTAAGCTACTATCAATTCAGTCACAATTTTCTTACATTTTTGACAGCAAACATGCTTTGTTTCTTCCAGAATTTATATCATACTTTAACGAAACTATACCTCTTAACATGTGAAAAATTCATCTAAATACAATCACCACATAACGAAATAAATATTCAAGGTTTACAGTAGATAACATTACCTAATTTCCTTGAAATTTTTACAGTAGACCTACTACACAAACTAAAGTTACATGTCCAACAATCACACCAATCCAACGGTTCAATAAGGGTATGTGAACATCAGAAGTTTCCTGCTCCCAGAATCGTCCTACAGAATTAAGTCGTGATTAAACCACTGTTTGGGGCATCTAAATTTCTCATATCTTTATGAAGTTTTTACAGTAAGTCACCTTTAGAGTACTAAATAACATGATAAAATTTCAGCTTCATCTTGTATACGGATAATGAGAAGCACTAAGGTTAGCTGGCTGTTCAAGATTTAAAACCTGCAGAATGCAGTCATAGATCATGCAATGTATGAAGTATTAAACAAGACCTGATCCTCGTGAAATTTCTATCGCATCATTATGGCTCAGTTATGCATCACATATTAGAATTTCATCATATTCAAACAGCTGAATTTAAAGATAATAACAAAACTAAAACAGAGATTTCTAGGGTTCATAGTGTTGAATCATAATTAAATCATGAAATATCTTGCCAAGATCTTGTTATATATGAATCAAGCAATAAAACAACAATACTCAATTCATATTTTCTTAGAGAATATAATTTGTATTGATGACCTAATTTCATAAAGAACCCTAATTTCAAAATGCTCAAATCAAACATCTATGCATGAAATTGATGTTCCTTACAAATTACTCAATGTTCTAAATCAAGTAAAACACCAAAATCAACACTCAATTTCTTCAAAACGGTGATTTTGGTGTTTCCATTCATGATTCAAAGCACAAAATCAATTCCAAACAATCATTTATCAAGGTTAAAACGAAAACATTATCAAAATGCACCTTACGTTTATTGCAACCCAAATCCATAGACTCACTGATTTCTAACACTAGCTTTCATCAATCTCTCAAAAAAAATAATTTGTTTTTGTTGTTGGTTTAAGCAAACAGGAAAATCCCAAACAATTAGAGAGAAAGAAGAGAACAGAAAAATGAAGCTTCATTCTTATTTCCACCAGATTCATTAATTGAAAATCTTCGTTTGTTGTTCATTCAATTTTTTCTTTCAAGTGGAAATCTCCAGAGAAGGGGAGGAGAAAAAAAAAGCAAAAAAAAGAAGAAGAAGAAGCCTTTGTCTCTTCTTTGGTTTCTCAGTTATGATGTTGACTTTAACATGACATGTGCACAAATGCATGGATCAATGTTAATAGCACCCAATACTTTGAACTAAGGAAAACATAATTATTTAGGCACATACACATTTCTTATAGAGTCCACCTAAAAACGTTAAAGACACTTAAAAGTTTGAGTCTTAAGCACTCTTAGTGTAAAATTGAGTTAATGTGTTTAGTAAAACCCGGGAAAAAGGTTTGGGGTATCTCATGTTGTGTACTCTTGCACATATGTAATTCATGTACGGAAACTATAGTATGCATACCCGTACGCGTACCTGTTAGTTTGTGAATCTGGGAACCTAAGTATACGTACCCGTCTGCATACTGGCGAGAGGTTCAGGTCCGTGAATTTCTGCTGGGATTGAAAGTACGCGTACCCGTTTGCGTACTGGTGGAAACCAACTTTGGTCTGGGTATTTCAAGTATGCGTACCCGTTTGCATACTTGAAGGTTAAAGTTCTACAATCAGTCGTGTACATGAACTTAAACATTTATATAATAAAGAATGCAATCTTTGCTAACCGTGGCTATAATGTTCATGAATTGATTAGAGTGAATCAAACCGATTTTGTTTCAATTGTATTCTTCTATACTTCTATGAGAATATAGCAATTGAACAACTCTTTAACTAGTTTCATTTGAGTCATTTGAACTAGTTATGGTTAAGATGAATAAGGTTGATATGAGAGTGATCATATGGCTAACTTCGGTTAACTACTATTGAGCCAACATGGGGTACATGTTTAGGTACGGTTACATAAACCTAAATTAGGGTACATTTCATTTTTGTGTAACAAGCTAAGTTCGATCTAAGGTTAAAATATATTAGCTTGGTTGATTCAGGTTTTTCATCTAACGGTGAATATTGAATACTTTGTTACCAAGGTAACTTAGATTGCAAACCCTGAATTGAAAACTATATAAAGGAGAACTTTAGAAACTGGGAAACCTAATCCCCACACCTCCTGTGTGTTACTAGTTGCATAAACTAAAGTCGATTTTCCTTTAATCTTAGGTTTATCACAAAACCATGTAGGTTAACGACTTGAAGACTTCATTGGGATTGTGAAGCCAGACCCAACTATTTTCTTTGTAGTTGCGTGTTTTGATATTGATCGATTCTATCGACTTGAAGACTTCATTGGGATTCTATCAACTTGAAGTATTTGTAGGTTAACGACTTGAAGACTTCATTGGGATAGTACTATCTTCTCTAAGATTTGCTCGAGATTCAATCTCTGATAGGTGATGTATTTTCAAAGTTGTTGTATTAATAAATAGAGTTCGTTCAAGACTTGTGAAGGTTGTTCTTTTAGATTTAAATTTTAAAACTAAAGAAAATAAAGCAAATTAAACTGATTATATTAGAGAGACCGGGGTTCAGGATTTCACCATTCACCAAAATTCATGTAATTTAATGTTAATTTTTATCATGCAATTCTAGAAAATACAACTCCAATCAAAAGAAATTGTGATTCTAATCATTACCTAAATTATATTTTCAAAACATCAATTGTTAATCGCAAGAATGAAGTATCAAAAGCCCTAAACTAAGCATACTTCATCAAGAGAAAACACAACTAATTAATAAAAATCATTACTCAATTTTCATTCAGTGCAAATAATCATAAAAGAATTGCATAAATAAATTCAAATAAATTTTACCACATAACTTTTGGAATAATGGCTTCCTCCATCGCCCCGGAAGATTGGGTTTAGCTCATCATGATGTTGGAAACAGGCTCAAAAGTTGATCTCATTACTCAAAATAGGTGTACAAATGATGAAATGGAGAAAATGATGAAAATCGGGTGTTTGCAACGTTTATAATTGTTGCAAAACACTGTTACAAAGAACGATAAAAGAGAACTGTTGTTGTTGTATCTCTGCGACCCTCACGTGTCTGTCGTTGTCACTGTTGATAAACGACTGTCTTGGTCAGTCTGTTCTTCGTGTTCTTCAGTTCTGCAGCAGCAGAAATGGTGTTCTCTGCAACTCGATTTTTCGGCTCTGTGATGCTCTCTAACTCTCCCAAACTCTCCACACGCTTTCTCTGCTACCTCAAGACCCTTTTTATACTCCTCAGCGACAGAAATCTTCGCTTATTACTCCGGAAAATCTTTCCATAGCTCGGCAGTAAATAAAAAATAATCTCGGACAATTTTCTTTCCTTTCTCGCCTCTTCATGCGTCTGCAGCTGTATTATTCGTGAAAAATATCCTTGCTTAGATGGTGCACGCTTCTTCAGCATGCCAAATCAATCCAGGCACGGAGTAATCCTGTGAACATCTCTTTCCATGCACACGCTCCTCTGTTTCCTTCTCTCCGAAAATCCAGCCAATTTTAATCGATCAAATCACTCATGATAGTTTTGTTGGGACATATAACAACTACCCAACAAATTTCAGCCCTTTAATCTACCCAGAACTCCTTCAAACTTCGATCGAAAATCACTCAGTTCTGTTCTTCATTTTCCCGCCAAAACCAGAATTTGAAATGAAGAAGAGGGTCGCACTTTATCCAGTGATGGAGTGCGATTAGCAGTTGCCTCCCAGGGGTGCCCCTTAGCCAAATCTGGGGTCCGTATAGCAAATGTCCTCCGGGTGCTTTCCAAAAACTTTTTGAGCCAATTTTTTCCAAAAATATTTATTGGCCAAAAATACCTACAAATAAATAAAACACCATAATAAGTACAAAAATGATCCCTAACAATATATAGAATCGAGACAAATCGGACACAAAAATGTGTCTATCAAATACCCCCAAACCTATTATTTGCTAGTCCCCGAGAAAAAATAAAATAGAAATAAAATCCTAACTCGCTTTCGTAGGCATCGTCTATTGCATTTAGCATATGCAATAAGCCTTTAAACCCCTAGGTGTCCCTAGTGGCCGAGTGAAGTCTCCGGAGGGCTTACCAGAGGTATACCCACAAAACCTTAACTATCTACACAGAACCTTGGAAGGCACTAAAGAATCTCCTTGGTTGGCATACTTATTGACTACAAGAGGAAGTACCCTGATGCGAAATTCCAATTGTTGTACACGAGTTTGCACTCAAGCATACTAAAATTCATATGAAGTGACAGAGCTCTACTCCGATAGTTGCACTATGGACATCAATATCCGGAGTCAAAACTAATCACATGGATAGATCAAGAAGATGGATATAGAAAAATATAGATGGTTTTGATGTTTACTAGGTGAACGGTGTTTCTCATATCTGTCTGAAGGCCTCCGCCAAAATGAACCTATCCTAATGGACTGAGATACCGGTCTGACTAATATCAGCACACTGGCATATACAAGGGTACCAATGGTCGATAATCCTAACTCTAGGTCAACACAACTGGCATATACAAGGGTTCTAGTGGTCGACTTTATTGAATTTATTCCAGTTGGTCTAATGGTCTTTTTTTTTTTTTTTTTTTTTTTTGTATCTCAATCACTCTAATTCACCCTAGCATTGGTAACAACTTGAATCGTGATCCCCACCTAATCACTTAGAGAAACATAGTTTAAAAACAGAAGTGAAAAGGACTCAACGAGATATGGTGAAACTATCATGTTATTTCTAACACCTGAGCTCTGTGCTTTTATGAATAGACTCTTTAGATGTTGCCATCTAGTCAGATTGGTTCCTCAACTCCTATAACCAAAATGCTTCCATCCACTTAGATTGGTTAGTGCCATCCTTAATAGGCATAAATTTCTAGGTTCTGGAGTTTATTTATTGCAACTAAAAGCTAACAAAAAGTTTCTTCCCTACCCCCAAACTTAAATCTAACATTGTCCTCAATGTTTCTAATGAAAGAGCAATACCAAACAGTAAAGTAACATGAGGAATTAGTAAAGAGAGAAGTCGGAAAGATAGTACCTGGGTGAAGAGAGAAATCAAAAACCAATATACAACAACATACAATCGCCTCGATGGTCAATCAAGGGTAAACAGGGTCCTCCAGAGGGACCTCCTCAATATCATCTGTAGGAAAGGTCTCTAAAAAGGGTTTCAATCTCTGACCGTTAACATTTGAAGAACTATTACCATCCGGTGTCTCGATCTCAACAGCTCCATGAGGAAAGACAGTGCGAACAATAAAAGGACCCGTCCACCGAGAACGTAACTTCCCAGGGAAAAGATGCAAGCGGGTATCATACAGAAGAACTTTTTGACCTGGAGAAAATGACTTTCTTAAGATATTTCTATCATGCACAAATTTCATTTTGTTCTTATACTCCTTAGCACTATCGTATGCATCTCTGCGAATCTCTTCCAACTCATTGAGCCGGAGTTTCCTGTGAGCTCCTGCCTTGTCAAGTGAAAAATTTAGCTTCTTAATAGCCCAATAATCTCTATGTTATAACTCAACAAGTAAGTGACATGCCTTGCCATACACAAGTCGATAAGGTGACATTCCAATGGGGGTCTTAAACGCAGTTCGGTAAGCCCATACGGCATTAGTAAGCCTAGAAGACCAGTCTTTCCGATTAAGATTAACTGTTTTCTCTAATATACGTCTTATCTCCCTATTGGAAATTTCTACCTGACCACTAGTCTGTGGATGATACGGGGTAGCTACCTTATGTGTAATACCATATTTCTTCATCAAAAGCTTAAAAGATCCATTACAAAAGTGCGACCCTCCATCACTAAGCGGTGTACCAAAACGTGTAATTATATTATTTTTAAAGAACTCAATCACAACCCTATGGTCATTGGTTTTACACGCAGCCTCCTCAATCCACTTAGAGACATAGTCTACAGCGACAAGGATGTATAATTTACCAAAAGAATTAGGAAACGGACCCATAAAGTCAATACCCCACACATCAAAGACCCCCACAACTAAAATAGGGTTCAAGGGCATCATGTTCCTACGGGAAATGGTTCCTAATTTCTGGCAACGTTCACAAGTCACACAGTAACTGTGGGAGTCTTTAAACAACGAAGGCCAATAGAATCCACACTGCAATATCTTAGCAGCAGTTTTCCTAGCACTAAAGTGACCCCCACAAGCATGATAATGAAAAAAGGAAATAATACTGGACTGGTCACTCTCAGGTATACATCTCCTAATAATCTGGTCTGAACAATACTTAAACAAATAAGGATCATCCCAGAAGAAGTGCTTAACCTCAGCTAAAAACCTAGAACGATCTTGTTTACCCCAATGTTGGGGCATTCGACCAGTAACAAGATAGTTCACTATATACGCATACCAAGGTAATTGGGTAACAAAGAACAATTGTTCATCAGGAAAGCTATCCCTTATAGGAAGGGAATCATCAGGGGAACTAACAACTAGCATAGACAAGTGGTCTTCTACAACATTTTCGACACCCTTTTTGTCTCTAATGTCTGGAGAAAAATATTGCAACAAAAGGATCCACCTAATCAATCTAGGTTTTGTATCCTTCTTAGACAAAAGATATTTCAAAGCATCATGATCAGTATATATGATGATCTTAGAACATAAGAGATAGGGTCTAAGCTTGTCTAAGGCAAACACAATGGCTAACAGTTCCTTCTCAGTAGTGGTATAGTTCAGCTGGGCATCATTCAGAGTTTTGCTAGCATAGTAAATCACATGAAGTAATTTGTTTTCTCGTTGACCTAACACTACACCAAGAGCATAATCTGAAGCATCAAACATGATCTCAAAGGGTAGGTTCCAGTTGGGTGCCTGGACTATGGGGGCGTTAGTGAGTAAATTCTTAAGCTTCTCAAAAGCCTCTAAACAAGCATCATAAAAGACAAAATTAACATCTTTTGCAAGCAAATTGCAAAGAGGTCTAGAAATTAAGCTAAAATCCTTAATGAATCGACGGTAAAAACCTGCATGCCCTAAGAATGACCTAATATCTCTTACGGTTTTTGGGACCTGTAAAGTTTTAATCAGGTCAACTTTGGCTTTATCTACCTCTATACCCTTAGAAGATACGATATGCCCTAAAACAATTCCTGAACGAACCATGAACTGACATTTATCCCAATTAAGCACTAAATTCTTTTCCTTACACCTAGAAAACACTAGTGAAAAATGATGCAAGCACTCATCGAAAGACGAACTAAACACTGAAAAATCATCCATAAAGACCTCTAAGAACCGTTCTACCATGTCAGAAAATATTCTCATCATGCAACGCTGAAAAGTCGCAGGGGCATTACAAAGCCCAAAAGGGATGCGTATATACGCAAAGGTACCAAAGGGACAGGTAAAAGTGGTTTTCTCCTGGTCTTCTTGGGCAATAACGATCTGATTATATCCAAAATAGCCATCTAAAAAGCAGTAGTGACTATGTCCAGCTAATCTCTTTAGCATCTGGTCGATGAAGGGAAGGGTAAAGTGGTACTTCCTAGTGACCTTGTTTAATTTTCTATAGTCAATACAAACACGCCAACCCGTGGTCACTCGGGTCGGGATTAACTCATTGGTATCATTCTGGACTACAGTAATACCGGATTTCTTGGGAACAACCTGAACGGGGATGACCCACTTACTGTCTGAAATGGGGTAGATAATGCCTGCATCTAACAACTTAAGGACCTCATTTCGAACTACCTCTTTCATATTAGGGTTTAGTCGACGTTGCATCTCCCTAGAAGGTTTGGTATCACTCTCTAAATAGATCTGATGCATACAAACAGTGGGACTTATACCCTTAATGTCAGCTATGGTTCACCCTAAAGCTTCTTTGTTGTTTTGAAGGACGGTTACTAGCCTACTTTCCTAGTCAGTATCCAAGACGGAAGAAATAATCACAGGTAAAGTCTCAGACGGGCCTAAAAACCTATATTTCAGGGAATCTGGCAATGGTTTTAGGTCCAACTTAGGAGGCTCTTCTAATGAAGGAACTAGGGTAGACTCAGAAACTGGTAGTGGTTCGACTTTATGTTTCCATCCATTACTAGTATCTAACAAAGGGGTTGAATCTAACAAAGCATTCACCTCATTAATCACATTATCATCATAAAAATCAATCCCAAAGTGAGCTAGGCATTTCTCTAATGGATCTTCTAACAAAGTGTTTGGTAATGACTCCTCGACTAATGTTCCTATCATGTTCACCTCTTCTATGTTCGAGTCATCTAGTTCGTAGGGTAGCTTACTAATATTAAAAATGTTCAACTCAATAGTCATATTACCAAAAGACAATTTCATAATACCATTTCGACAGTTAATGATCGCATTGGATGTAGCTAAAAACGGGCGACCTAAAATTACCGGTATATGGTTCTCTGGGTCAGGGACAGGTTGGGTATCTAGGATAACAAAATCCACTGGATAAATAAACTTGTCAACCTCTATGAGAACATCCTCGATCACACCACGAGGAATTTTAACGGACCTATCAGCTAACTGAAGTGTTATCTGGGTAGGTTTCATCTCACAAAGTCCTAGCTTAAGGTACACATGATATGGAAGTAAGTTCACACTATCTCCTAAGTCAAGCAATGATTTCTCAACACGGTATTTACCTATTGTGCAAGAAATGGTAGGGGACCCTGGGTCTTTATACTTAGAAGTAGTGGTATTCTGAATAATAGAACTCACGTGACTAGCTAGAAAGGCTTTCTTCTGGACATTAAGCTTTCGCTTTCGCGTACACATATCCTTGAGAAACTTGGCATAAGAGGGAATCTGCTTAATTGCATCTAGTAGTGGAAGGTTGATAGTTACCTACTTAAAAACCTCCAATATATCATTAAAATTGGACTCCCTCTTAGTTGGAACTATCAGCTGTGGGAATGGGGCTCTAGGGATAAAGCCGGGATCAATATGACCTTCATTGGTCTCTTTAGAGACTCTATCAGTCTCCTCAGTTTCTGGTTCAGAAGGGTGAACTACAACATGTTCACTATCAGGCATGGAAACCTTGTTGTCTATCACTCTACCACTCCTAATGGTTTTAATAACATTCACATGATCAGATGGTCTTTCACCTATTTCATTAATTCCTATAGGGTTGGGTTGAGTCTGACTAGGAAACTTACCTCTTTCTCTTAAAGACTCATTTATCTGACTAACCTGGTTTTTTAACTCGGAAATATCCTGAGAGTTAGCATGACCTATTCTCTTATTTTCTTCTAAACCTTGAGCAACAGATTGCTGAAACTGCACAGTGTTACTAGTTAACAAAGAAAGAGACTCTTCTAAACTCATAATCTTCTTATCCAAAGGGTTCTGAAACTTTGCCGGAGCTGAAGGATTCTTAGTATAGCCAAAACCTGGGGGAACCTGAGCATTACTAGACTGACCTTGATTCTGGCCCTTGGACCAAGAAAGGTTTGGATGGTTTCTCCATCCAGGGTTATAGGTTTCTGAATATGGGTCAAACTTATGTCGGTTATCAAACCTAGTGTTGTTATAAAGAGCATTGGCTTGCTCTTCAACAGCATGGCCTTCCCAAAAAGGCTCATTTCTTCCACTACTACCACTAGAATGACCTAATTCTAAGGATTCTAACCTTTTGGCTATAGCTGCTATTTTGGCATCTGACTCATGAGATCCTTCTACCCTATTAACATTTCCTCTACTTAGAAGAATTGTTTTATGGGGTTCCCTACTATTTTCCCATTGTTGGGTCTTATCGGCGATTTCATTCAAAAATGTCATCGCTTCATCAACAGTTTTATTCTCAAACCCACCTGTGCATAAGGACTCAACCATGGTTGTTGTTGAATAATCTAAACCCTCGTAGAGGATCTGAACTAACCTAACCTTCTCCCTCTTGTTGGGAAAAAGTACATATTTGTGTCCTAATAGACGATGTTTTATGCCTTGCGAAAAACTTATGTATAAAGGCAGAAGTAAGTTGGTCATAGGTTTCAATTGACTCAGAGTCCAAACTATACAACCAAGATTTGGCTTTATCTTTTAAGGAAAAGGGGAATAACCTAAGTTTCAACGCATCATCACTTAGGTTTTTAATTTTCAGAGTACTACAAACTTCCTCAAATTCCCTAACATGAAAATAGGGGTTCTCATTCTCCTTCCATAAAAACATTGGGAGCATCTGTAAAGTCCCAGGTTTCAGTTCATAATTTGCCTCGGTTTCAGCTAACTTGATACAAGACGGACGAGAGGTCCTAGTTGGGTTTAGCAAAGCTTTCAAAGTTTCCATTTATGGCACTACCAAAGGACTAGGAGTACTAGGGATACTCTCCTCACGAAGAGACAGATTCTCAAAACTGAAGTTTCCAAAAACGGGGCTCTCAAAAGAAGAGTCTTCGAGCTCCCCGCCTTCACAAGAAGAACTACTAGGTTTGTCACTAATCAAACGACCTAGAGTATTTCTTTTCCAACCCGTTTAAAAACTTCGGGCATACACTAGAAAAACAAAATCAAAAAGAAAAGTCCTAAAACGGAAGGGATGTTCTATGCAAACACAATCAAGGCTGACTCCACCACAGCAAACCTACTAATTTCTAACAAACAAAAAGCATGATGGCTCCACTTAGATTGTTTCTAGACCAGCTTCTAATCCTTCGAACGGGAATTCGTTACAATTTAAGAAAACCCCTATGGAATCAATCCGAGTCAAAGTAAGTTGAATAGAGGCGAGGGAAGCTCGATGGAGCTTTGATACCCAAGGCCTCACCGGTATTACAAGGCGGCGCAGTCACGCATTCAACTTACAGAAACCGTCAAGAACTTCGAAGTATGCTTAAAAGAGTAACCAATATTTTTTGAATGACTTTCCTGTTAAGCTCGTTACCCTATCGGTCTCGTTCTAGTCAAAATTTTAGGCTTAGGTTCGCGTTTGGTGTTGTTTTCCTAAGGCGGGCAAGAAGAGAACGGTGATGAAATCCGAACCCTTATCTTGTATGGCCAGTCCTTGCCCTTTACTAGGAAATTAAAGCAGCCGTTTTCAAGTCCTCAACATATATGCATACGAAGGAAGACAGTAACTCGCTGACAAGGGATTCGCGAGTGTTTCGACAAACTTACCTCCCGTACCAGACGGGGGATGAACCTTTGCAGTCGACTCGGGCCACGACTCCTATGTCATGTACGAACCCGGGGGGCCGAGGTGATATCGTAATCACCGTCCTTCTATGCAAACAGTTTATATATAAACCACCCTTCCGTAGGGTTTAAAAAATAATGTCCCAAAATTTAAAGTCCAAAGTCAAAAAATATAAAGTGCAAAAGAAAAAGAAAGTCTAAAAAAAATAAAAATCTACAAAAATAAAAATGTCTCTCTTTTTTCTTTTCTTTCTTTTTTTATAAAAAAAAATCTTCTTCTTTCGCTCCTTTCGCTTTGCCTTTTACTCCAGTCTTTAAGTATTCACCAAAATCTTTGGCAAAATATTCTTTCGCTCCAAATTCCCAAATCTGAAAGAAAAAGACAAAAACCCAAAAACGTAAAGAAGAACAAATAAAAATAAAAACCTAAAAAAAAAAAAATCTAAAAACTCTAGCCTAAAGACAAGTCCACGTCGGCGGCGCCAAAAATTTGATGTATTTTCAAAGTTATTGTAGTAATAAATAGAGTTCGTTCAAGACTTGTGAAGGTTGTGCTTTTAGATTTAAATTTTAAAACTAAAGAAAATAAAGCAAATTAAAACTGATTATATTAGAGAGACCAGGGCTCAGGATTTCACTATTCACCAAAATTCATGTAATTTAATGTTAATTTTTATTATGCAATTCTAGACAATATAACTCCAATCAAAAGAAATTGTGATTCTAATCATTGCCTAAATTAGATTTTCAAAACATCAATTGTTAATCGCAAGAATGAAGTATCAAAAGCCCTAAACTAAGCATACTTCATCAAGAGAAAACACAACTAATTAATAAAAATCATTAATCAATTTTCATTCAGTGCAAATAATCATAAAAGAATTGCATAAATAAATTCAAATAAATTTTACCACATAACTTTGGAAGAATGGCTTCCTCCATCGCCCCAGAAGATTGGGTTTATCTCATCATGATGTTGGAAACAGGCTCCAAAGTTGATTTCATTACTCAAAATAGGTGTACAAATGATGAAATGGAGAAAATGATGAAAATCGGGTGTTTGCAACGTTTATAATTGTTGCAAAACACTGTTACAAAGAACGATAACAGAGAACTGTTGTTGTATCTCTGCGACCCTCACGTGTCTGTCGTTGTCACTGTTGATAAACGGCTGTCTTCGTCAGTCTGTTCTTCGTGTTCTTCAGTTCTGCAGCAGCAGAAATGGTGTTCTCTCCAACTCGATTTTTCGGCTCTGTGATGCTCCCAAACTCTCCACACCCTTTCTCTGCTACCTCAAGACCCTTTTTATACTCCTCAGCGACAGAAATCTTCGCTCATTAATCCGGAAAATCATTCCATAGCTCGGCAGTAAATAAAATATAATCTCGGACAATTTTCTTTCCTTTCTCGCCTCTTCATGCGCCTGCAGCTGTATGATTCGTGAAAAATATCCTTGCTTAGATGGTTCACACTTCTTCAGCATGCCAAATCAATCCAGGCACGGAGTAATCCCGTGAACATATCTTTCCATGCACACGCTTCTCTGTTTCCTTCTCGCCGAAAATCCAGCCAATTTTAATCGATCAAATAACTCATGATAGTTTTGTTGGGACATATCACAACTACCCAACAAATTTCAGCCCTTTAATCTACCCAGAACTCCTTCAAACATCGATCGAAAATCACTTAGTTATGTTCTTCATTTTCCCGCCAAAACCAGAATTTGAAATGAAGAAGAGGGTCGCCCCTTATCCAGTGATGGAGTGCGATTAGCAGTTTCCTCCTGGGGGTGCCCCTTAGCCAAATCTGGGGTCCGTATAGCAAATGTCCTCCGGGTGCTTTCTGACAACTTTTCGAGCCAATTTTTTCCAAAAATGTTTATTGGCCAAAAATACCTACAAATAAATAAAACACCATAATAAGTACAAAAATGAGCCCTAACAATATATAGAATCGAGACAAATCGGACACAAAAATGTGTCTATCAATAGGCAAGATAAAAATTAATCACAAACACTTTCGTCTCATCGTTTGTGATTCCACAATATATAGTTTCGCTTTCATACGATTTAGATTATTGTGAGGTGATTGATAATACTAGGCTTTTCTTCGGGAATATAAGACTTGATTTATCAAAAGACGAAAGAAAACTTATAGGTATTTCTGTGGGAGACAGATTTATCTATTCCAATAGACTTTACTGTGTGAGACAGATTTATTTATCAAGTTCTCGACTTTGGGTCAGAGCAACTCTTAGTTGTGGGTGAGATCATCTAAGGGAATCAAGTGCGTAGTATCCTGCTGGGATCAGAGAAGTAAGGAGCGCAACTGTACCTTGAATCAGTGTGAGATTGATTAGGGTTCAACTTCAGTCCAGTCCGATGTTCATTGGTAGTAGGCTAGTGTCTGTAGCGGCTTAATACAGTTTGGTGTTCAAACTGGACTAGGTCCCGGGGTTTTTCTGCATTTGGATTTTCCTCGTTAACAAAATTCCAGTGTCTGTGTTATTTATTTTTCGCATCATATGTTGTTATATAATTGAAATATCACAGGTTGTGCGTTAAATAGATCAATTGAGAAATCTAACCTTTGGTTTTTGATTGATCCTTGAACATTGGTCTTTGGTACCGTTCAAGTTACTTCTCTGTTATTCAATCGGGCTCGGAGATTTCTATTTGCTGATTGCATATTGAATTGAGAGATAGAGATATAAACTCTTGGATATACTTTTCTCTAGATTGAGTCTAACTGTCTAGTTGATTCTCTAGAAAGTATATTGGAGTAAGTCCTCTCAGATTTCCAAACGAATTGTTGGGTGTGGTTGTTAGACCCCCGCATTTTCAATTGGTATCAGAGTAGGAAAACACATGAAATACCTTATAAGTATGTGTTTGTAGCGATCTGATATGTACATAAGTGTTATCTCTATAAACGTACCACCAGTCTTCGATGTCTCAAATTACTTATGGTGGAAAATTGCTGTGCGTTCCTTTCTTCAAGCGCGTGATTTTTTATGTAAGTAATGGCTATGATGCTCCCGTTATTGCAGTAGGAGATGCGACCGTTCCAAAGGATATTGGTGTATATGACCCTGCTGAGATTCTTGCTGCAAAGAAAAATTCCGACGTTTTAAATGTCATCATTCATGCCATTACCCCAGATCTTCAGCACCATGTGACTACGTGAAGTCGGTCTAAAGATGCTTAGGAGATCTTAGAAACCGTATTTGAAGGGAATACCAGAGAAAAGGAAGCTATGCTTTAAAACTTAAATTCCAATTGAGAAAACCTTCGTATGGAAGATGAAGATTCATTTGATGAGTTTAATCACAAAGTGTCTGAAATTGTTAATGCATCTTTTGCATTAGGTAAGACTATTCCTGAAAAGGATACTGTGATGAAAAATACCAGATCGCTGCCATCCGTATACGATTCTAAGAAGCATGCCATCGCTGAGGGAAATAACCTTGATGCTCTCTCCAGAAATACGTTGGTTGGAAAATTAAATATCTTTGATCATGAGCATATATACGTTTAAAACCGGAAAGGATGTTGCTTTCAAAGCACAAAAGAACACTAAATTACTTGAAAAAAATATAAGTGTTTACGTCTCTGAGGATGATCTTTCTGAGGCTGATTCATCAGATGAAGATCTTGACAAGTCAGTCTCTTTGATCACAAGACAGTTTATAGATCTTCCATTGAAGAGAAGTAAATGGTTCTCCAGAGATAAACCCATGTCATCAGTTAAACCTCACAATCGTGTTCCTCCTAAGAATAGGGATGTTGAAGAAACTGATGACGAGGATATGCATCAGTTCTTTAAGTGTAAAGGTTTTGGTCATTTTGCAAATGAGTGTATGACCCACAGAAATTACATTTGGAACAAAGGTCTTGCTGCAACTCTTGATGAAATGTATGATCACTATGATTCTAATGAAGACGAAAAATCAAGTGTTGCGCTTCTTTATGAAGATATTGATTTTGATAATTGTAGCAATATACATCAATCTTGATATTCTTTCAGAAGAAAATTCAACCAATCTGGAAGAAAAAGTTGACCTTTTTGTTGGAAACTCTTTGTCTAATTTTTCAGGGTCCACTCTGTGTCTAGCAGCTTGCACATCTCGGGCGTCTGAATCATCTTCCAGGTTGACATGCTCTTATTGTTCACAGAAAGGTCATGAACTTTCAAAGTGTTTCAAGCACAAACACAAAATGATATATTTCAACAAACTTCAACGAAGAGCGAATCGATTAGCAAACAAGCTCAAAAGGGTTATGGTGGACAGATTGTTGTTCACCGAAGCTTGCACATCTCTGGAGTCTGAATCATCTTCTAGGTTGACATGCTCTTATTTTTCACTCAAAGGTCATGAACTTCCAAAGTGTTTCAAGTACAAACACAAAATGAGATATTTCAACAAACTTCAACGAAGAGCGAATTGATTAGCAAACAAGCTCAAAAGGGTTATGGTGGACAGATTGTTGTTCACCATAGCGCAACTTGATTGTGTTTTTTGGTGCATCCTGTCTCATGTGCATGTCAAAAGAGACAAGATTATGCACACCCCAGGCTTTAGGAAAAGAGAAACGTCTTTAATTCGTCTTGTTTTTCTTTTCTTAGCTTTCCTATGATTTGCAAGTTTGGAATTCCTTCATATCTAATTGATTTTGGAAGTGACTTCCCTGTTCAATCAATAAAAGAGGGCTATTCTCGATAATTCTATCCTTTTTAGGGTTGTGAGTTGTGCGTGCACAAACCTATGTTTAAAGGTTTCGTAACCCTAAATTCCTTTTTCCTTCTCTGAAACTCTTTTTATCTTAATACTGCTTGTTGAGCCTAAATTGTGATTTCCTCTCACAAATCCATACACATATGGATACTCCAAGCATCATGTCTTCTGATGGAAAAGATGTTAATGTGATTGTTAAGCCATCAATCATGAACGAAAAAGAAAAAATCTTCTTTACTTCCAACTTCGAAAAGAAAAATAAGGAATGTGAGGAAGCCAAGAGCCGTTCCTTCAAATTCTCAGAAGTTTTATGGTGTTCTGGAAGAGTTGAAGAAAACAAGGAAGGACTCAGAAGGCCCTCGTTCGACATTATCATCCTAGGAGGTTTGTTGGAATTGACTCTTATCTTCTTGAGCCGTATGATCCCATGGATGTTGACGACAAGGAGTTCGGGGAAGATAAAGATTTTTTCAGAGGTCTCAATGTCTAGGAAACTTCTTCTGAGAATTTTATTCTTGTTTTTTAAAAGGATTACTATGGTTTGGAATAGCCATTATTGTGAGTACACATAGTTATTTCCAATGATTTCATCTTCTATGTTTTAGATTTATTTATTTAAATTCAAAGTTATTGGGAAGATGATTCTTGAAGTATTAATCGTTATGGTTTCATATATATTGCGAATTGTTATGGGATATGTTGTTTACATCCGTGAATCTTGATTATCCCATATTTGTTCAAAAGTTATCTCTACTATATGTCAGTATGAAAGTCTTGATAAAAGATAGAATGAACTTTTGACAACAAAAGTTAAGCCTTTTATGTCATTATTGATGGAATAAAGGATGAACTTTTGTTTACAAAGATTAAATCTGTTATATGTCATTGTGAAAATAATGATGGAAATAGAATGAATCTTTATTTATTCCGCAGTATTGGTCTTTCCCTGATCCATATCTTTGTGTATGTACTGTGTTGCTCCGTAAGTTTCTTATGTCGAGCATGACCAATTGAATTGGTCATTTTTGTGGTTGATTCAATTGAGATTTTTGGATACAAATTCATGTTCACATGTGATTTGATTATGTCCAAAGAAATCCTTCTTTTCTTGTAAAAGCAAGGTCGCCTTTGTTTTTCTTTCGTGAATGACATTTTATGGGGAATAGTTCTTTTTGAACTTGTGATTAATTGCAAAATCTTTGTGGGGAGTGCGGTTGTGGAATATTATAGGGGTTATCTTATATCTTTATAAACTCCTTGATGAATGCATTTAGCTTCGGCTATATGATTGCATCTAAATAAGTTGGTACGTTATTCTCTTTTGGTCATGAAGTATCTCTATGAAAATTTCATGAGGATCCCACTAGCTTTCGTACCTTTGCCAATTTATATTGACAAAAAGGGGGGAGAACTAATGTGTAGTTTCATACTACAAATACATATGGTTTATGGATCATTATTTAAGGGGGAGTGGTTTTCATTGTGAGATGAAGTATTGACTAAGGGGGAGTGATACATATCACCATAGTATTGTTGTCAAAGTTGTGATGCAATTGAACTTTGATGCTGTGTAATGATACTATGACACTGTATAATAATGATTGAGAGATTTTGTTTTCTCATTGTTATCGCTGCGGATCTTCAACAACTATGATGGTCACTTGAACACGTTTAGAATCATGGAGTACTTGAAAGTGACGAAGATTTCGAGTCGCGCTGAAGATGCCAATGAGATCAAGCATTTGTATGAGAAGCTACAAATTTTTATTTATTTTGCACACTACAAGAAAATCCATCTATTGCTACACCATATATTGCCACTTCTTCAGCTCTAGCCACAAAACTTTTCAGCTGCAGCTAAAAGCTATATTTTACTGCTGCAAAATGAAATTTTTTCCACACAACTGTAGCAACAATGTGAAAAGAGTGTGGAAAAAAAACAATCTCTTGCTGCAGTAGTAAAGATTGGGTGCAACAAAAGACTTCTTTCTACATAGGTTATCGTTACACCAGTAGTGGTTTGTGCCATAACCATTGGGTGCTGCAATATATTAAGTTTCTTGTAGTGAATCGTAATCCATATGTATTGATAGTTTTTTCACCAAAATTGACAAAGGGGGAGATTGTTAGAGCACTGCTCGGTCGAACTCGCATGCTTGCTATCTCAAGCATGTTTGTCAATGCTAGTGATCAAAACTATAAGTCTTGATTTATAGTCTACTTATAGATGTCTCTGACTAGGACATAGATTGTGTAGTTGAGCATTAGATTTCACGGTGTTCATCATTTGAAGATGAAGAACTACTAAGGAGATCTTGTGGAACTTCATCAACAAAAGGTATGTGGAGGCTGAAACTCATCTATCATTTGGAAAGTTTATTTCTGCTCTATCTCCTATTTTGAGACATAAGTCGTGTTACGATATATTTTTCTATTATACACATATGATATTTTGAGTTGAGATTAACTCGCTTACATATTTCTCAAAATATGTGTTGGTAAGCTTTCGCTTCAACTAAGTTCATCTTATATTCTTGAAGAAAGTCGAAAGATGATCATGTGAAAATTTCCGAGTAACATCTTACATGGTTTCTATGATACAATCATTTGGTGTAGGCTTGGAATGTTTCTTTATGATTATTTCAATAACTTGAAAATTGTTTTGATGCTAATAGTGTGTGAAAACGACTATTTTCATCCTCTAAGAAAGTTTCAATGATTGAAATAAGAGTGTAGAACACTTAATCATTATTGGATATGACATGTTGTGTACTATTGCACATATGTAATCCATGTCCGGACACTATAGTATGCGTACCCGTAAGCGTACCTGTTAGTTTGTGAATTCCGCGAATCTAAGTATGTGCACCCGTTCGCGTACTGGCGAGAGGTTCAGGTCCATGAATTTTTGCTAGGATTGGAAGTACACCTACCCGTTTGCGTACTGGCAGAAACCAACCTTGGTCCGGGTATTTCAAGTATGCGTACCCGTTTGCATACTTGAAGGTTAAACTTCTAAAATCGGTTCAGTACATGGACTTAAACATTTATATAATAAGGAATGCAATCTTTGAAAACCATGGCTATAATTTTCATGAATTGATTCGAGTGAATTAAACCGATTTTGCTTCAATTGTGTTCTTGTATACTTCTATGAGAATATAACAATTGAAAAACTCTTTAACTAGTTTCATTTGAGTAATTTGAGCTAGTTATGGGTTAAGATGAATAAGGTTGATATGATAGTGATCATATGCCCAACTTCGATTAACTATTATTGAGCCAACATGGTATACACGTTTAGGTACGGTTACATAAACCTAAATGAGGATACATTTCATTTGTGTGTAACAAGCTAAGTTCGATCTAAAGGTCGAAATATATTAGCTTGGTTGAATCATATTTTTCAGCTAACGATGAATATTGAATGCTTTGTTACCAAGTTAACTTAGATTGCAAACCCTGATTTGAAAACTACATAAAGGAGAACTCTAGCAACTGGGAAACCTAATCCCCACACCTCCTGTGTGTTACTAGTTTCATAAACTAGAGTTGATTCTCCTTTAACCTTAGGTTTCTCATGAGACCCTGTAGGTTAACGACTTGAAGACTTCCTTGGGATTGTGAAGCCATACCCAACTATTTTCTTTATAGTTGCGTGTTCTGATCTTGCCCGATTCTATCATTTGAGTACTATTTTATCTAAAATTTTCTAGAGATTTAATCTCCGATAGGAAAGATAAAAAGTAATCACAAACACCTTCGTCTCATCGTTTGTGATTCCACAATATCTAGTTTTGCGTGCATACGATTTAGATTATTGTGAGGTGATTGATAATACTAGGTTGTTCTTCGGGAATATAAGACCGGTTTAACAATTGGTTCATGTTCACCTTGATTTATCAAAAGAAGGAAAAAAACTCATAGGTATTTCTGGGGGAGACAGATTTATCTATTCCAATAGACTTTTCTGTGTGAGACAAATTTGCTTATCAAGTCTTCGACTTTGGGTCGTAGCAACTCTTAGTTGTGGGTGAGATCACCTAAGGGAATCAAGTGCATAGTATCCTGCTGGGATCAGAGACGTAAGGAGCACAACTGTACCTTGAATCAATGTGAGATTGATTAGGGTTCAACTACAGTTCAGTCCGAAGTTCATTGGTAGTAGGCTAGTGTCTGTAGAGGCTTAATACAGTGTGGTGTTCAAACTGGACTAGGTCCCGGGGTTTTTCTGCATTTGTGGTTTTCCTCCTTAAACAATTCTGATGTCTGCGTTATTTCTTTTCTGCATTACATTTTGTAATATAATTAAAATATCACAGGTTGTGAGTTGAATCGATCAATAGGGAAATCCAACCTTTGGTTGTTGATTGAAATTAATTGATCCTTGAACATTGGTCTTTGGTACCGTTCAAGTTACTTCTATTTTATTCAATCGGGCTCGCAGATTTCTATTTGCTGATTGTAGATTGAAATGAGAGATAGAGATATAAACTCTTGGATATACTTTTCTCTAGATTGAGTCTGACTGTCTAGTTGATTCTATATAAAGTATATTGGAGTAAGTCTTCTCAGATTACCAAACGATTTTTTTGGTGTGGTTGTTAGACCCACACATTTTCATATAGGTACACAAATGTCACCTTCTATTCTTTGTAAAAGTGGAATGTTTTGTTTTGTATCTTTAGCATATGATGGTCTCGCTCCTGTCTTTGCTTAAGAACAATCTTTGCAAAATGAGTGGTGTGCTTTTGAAAAAAGTCCAAGAAGTAGAATGAGAGAGGGGTTGTACATCAGCGGCTTTAGATGGCAGTGGCTGGCAGACGTTGTTACTTTGCACTGTAACTGTCTTTTGTCCCATTTTACTTTATCATATCACGACCTGGGTGCCCCAAGAGGTCGTTCCAAAGCTTGTGTAAGTCACTGTTAAACAGTTCATCGTTGGTAACAACATGTCATTCGATAATCCGAATAATAGTAGTGTATAAACCACTATCTTGCATTGATGGTACCAATGTCTGGGGAATACACACCTGTAACAAGGTGCATTTCCATTATCGACCTTCTTAGGTGGGGGGTTCTTATGTGTTTTTTCAACAGTGTTTCCCCTACCACTAGGTCCATAAGTAACATCTCTAGACCAGGTATTAGAATGACCTCCATGCCCATGGACTTTTCCACGATGGCCCACTTGTCCTCTTCCATGTGGGTTATTATCCCCACGTGAATATGGAGCATGCGAATATGAATCAACATGTTTAACCTTCTTTTCTTTTTTCATTTGTTATCCTTGTTATTTTTTCCGTAGTTAGCCTCGGGAATTTCTTCTTCCCAACTGCTCTAGCATTGTTGTTTGCTAGAATTTCATTGTTCCTCGGTCATCCGCAATAAGTTGATCAACTTGCTAAAAGGTTTTATTCTCTTATTGTCAACCTCTATGCGTTATTTGTTAGCTAAAATGACGGATGACAAAGGGAAAGTAGACAATGTTTTTTGAATCATATCATCACCCGTGAGTTTCTTCCCACAAAAGTCTAGGTGGGCTTGTATCCGAAGCATGTCTTTCTAGAAATCACTTACCTTCACATAATCAATAAACCGGATGTCATACCACTGTTCATTCAACTATGGGCGAAGGGAATCCTGGATATTCCCAAAACGGTTTGCTAGTTCATCCGGTAGTTCTTTAGGACACCTTATGTGATGGTATGCTCAAAGGAGATTAGGTTCAATATGTCTCTTCAAATATCGGAGAGCTTCAACCTTTTCTACTTCAATTGTTGGGGTATCATTTTTGTGAGCAGGGGATTTGATGGTGTGGGTGCATTCTTTTACTAAAAAACAGTCTCCACATCATCCATCCAACGGTGGTACTCAAGTCATTTTGAGTCAATTACTCCAAATTCTTGTCGTAATTATTCCGTGTTTCCCATCTACAAAAGACAAGATTAAAATACATTAGTATGACCAATTCATCCGATACTGTATTTCCAAGGCCAAATTTCTTGATGATTAAAGTTGTATTTTATAAACCAAATTTCTTTATGGTTCTAAAATTTAATTGGTTTAGTAACCCCATCGAAAATACTTAAGCCAAGTCAAAATTCGCTCGATAGTCATAACCCCATTAACAGTAAATATCAGGACAATATTTAAATTTAAAACATAAACAACAAACAAAAACATTTGGCACAAAGCATTTAACACAGTCATTCATACACAGGAAAAACTCATATGATAAACAAAAACAAAACAATTTTTAAGTTTAACAGGCATAATCCATAAAATAAAATAAAGTAAAATGAAATATATATATATATATATATGTACATAGAAGATGGTAAAGTAAAATGAAATACATAAATATATATATA